>NW_021245590.1:0-539 GCF_002162155.2 Triticum dicoccoides | reverse complement strand
TCTACTTGTCTTGGACGTGATGCCTATATACATGATCATACCTAGATATTCTCATAACTATGCTCAATTCTGTCAATTGCTCAATAGTAATTTGTTTACCCACCGTGAATACTTATGCTCTCGAGAGAAGCCACTAGTGAAACCTATGGCCCCCGGGTCTATCTTCCATCATATTAATCTTCCAATACTTTGTTATTTTTTATTGCCTTTTATTTTACTTTGCATCTTTATCATAAAAATACCAAAAATATTATCTTATCATATCTATCAGATCTCACTCTCGTAAGTGACCGTGTAGGGATTGACAACCCCTTATCGTGTTGGTTGCGAGGATTTATTTGTTTGTGTAGGTGCGAGGGACTCGTGCGTGACCTCCTACTGGATTGATACCTTGGTTCTCAAAAAACTGAGGGAAATACTTACGCTACTTTGCTGCACCACCCTTTCCTCTTCAAGGGAAAACCAACGCAAGTGCTCAAGAGGTAGCACACAACGACGATAACGAAAACGGTGCCACGACGACGTTCTAGTTCCGGTAA
>NW_021245589.1:0-568 GCF_002162155.2 Triticum dicoccoides | reverse complement strand
TGCAAGACATTACTGCCCTTCCTACTTAACCCACATGGTGGGCCCATAACCCACAGTTTCACAGGATCGAAACCTGACTCACCTCTACAACCCTGTTTCTAATGGTTATTCCCCATGCTTGGCTTTGTATGTAATTCACGGGCCACCTTCCGAGTGTTCTATTCTGGTATCAGACGCTATACTTACTCTCGCTACTCTGAACCCCTTTCTCACTCTGGTTCAGACTTCGAGCCACTATCTATCTGCTTGGAACCTCTTATTGTACCTTCGAACCTCACTCTCGATGTGTTTTATTTGTTCAACTCGAGAGGTACTCTTATACTCATTTATGGGTTAATCCCAGATTATTACCCTTATAGCATTCTGTCGTTGCCGATCTGCCCTGTTACCTATTCGTAAGTACGATGAAGATCCCGAAGAAAGGATGTCGACTTCATCATGATGACCGAAAGCAAAGGAATGAAGACATCAACGTATTGGACCGGTCTCTTCGAGAAGAGCAAGCCAGAATGAGAAGACCCGCTAGACTCGTTACCAAACCTTCCCCCCTTTCACTACCTCTTAAATC
>NW_021245588.1:0-686 GCF_002162155.2 Triticum dicoccoides | reverse complement strand
ACGGCCACTTCAATGTTTTTTAAATTTATTTGAACTCTGGACTTCTTTTGTGTTCAGTATGCAGCATTCAAAGCAAGGTCATCAATTTCCAACATGTTCTGACATCATTTATTGTTTTCGGTCATTTACCTAATTGTTTAGAGAGCTAAATGATCGTGAAATTGAAAATCACTACAAAATGAATTCTGAAAATGTTGAAACTTGGCATGGTATCATCATTTCACCCGCATAGCATGTGTGAAAGAGTAGAGAGGGTCACGGCAAAAACTGGACGCACTTCGTGTACAAACTGGACAAACTCTTTCGGAGTATCAGGGTTTCGGCCGAGAACTCATCTGTTACACGGCCACTTCAATGTTTTTAAACTTATTTGAATTCCGGACTTCTTTTGTGCTTAGTATGCATCATTCAAAGCGACGTCATCAATTTCCAACATGTTCTTACATCATTTGTTGTTTTTCGGTCATTTACCTAATTGTTTAGAGAGCTAAATGACCGTGAAATTGAAAATCACTACAAAATGAATTCTAAAAATGTTGAAACTTGGCATGGTATCATCATTTCACCCGCATAGCATGTGCGAAAGAGTAGAGAGGGTCACGACCTGGATGCACTTCGTGTACAAACTGGACAAACTCTTTCGGAGTATCTGGGTTTCAGACAAGAACTCATCTGTTACACGGGCA
>NW_021245587.1:0-1005 GCF_002162155.2 Triticum dicoccoides | reverse complement strand
CCAAAATCTTTGATCATCTCATCAAAGTGTACATTCCAACTCCGAGATGCTTACTCCAGTCCTTAGAAGGATCGCTGGAGCTAGCATACCTTTTAGCATCCTTAGGATTGACAAAACTTTTCTGATTGTATCACATACAACCTTTCCTTACAAAAACTGGTAAGGAAACTTGTCTTGACATCCATCTGCCAGATTTCATAAATGCAGCCAATGCTAACATGATTCCGACGGACTTTAAGCATCGCTACGGATGAGAAAATCTCATCGTAGTCAACTCCTTGAACTTGTGAAAAATTCTTCGCCACAAGTCGAGCTTCATGGACGGTGACATTACCGTCCACGTCCGTCTTCTTCTTAAAGATCCATTTATCTCAATGGCTTGCCGATCATCGGGCAAGTCCACCAAAGTCCATGCTTTGTTCTGATACATGGATCCTATCTTGGATTTTATGGCCTCAAGCCGTTTATCGGAATCCGGGCCCACCATCGCTTCTCCATAGCTCGTAGGTTCATTGTTGTCTAGCAACATGACCTTCAAGACAGGATTACGTACCACTCTGAAGTAGTACGCATCCTTGCCATCCTACGAGGTTTGGGAGTGACTTGATCTGAAGTTTCATGATCAATATCATAAGCTTCCACTTCAATTGGTGTAGGTGCCACAGGAACAACTCCCTGTGCCCTGTCACACACTAGTTGAAGAGACGGTTCAATAACCTCATCAAGTCTCCACCATCCTCCCACTCAATTCTTTCGAGAGAAACTTTTCCTCGAGAAAGGACCCGATTCTAGAAACAATCCATATTGCTTTCGGATCTGAATTAGGAGGTATACCCAACTGTTTTGGGTTTCCTATGAAGATGCATTTTATCCGCTTTGGGTTCGAGCTTATCAACCTGAAACTTTTTCATATAAGCGTCGCAGCCCCAAACTTTTAAGAAATGACAACTTAGGTTTCTCTAAACCATAATTCATACGGTGTCATCTCATCGGAATTACGTGGTG
>NW_021245586.1:0-400 GCF_002162155.2 Triticum dicoccoides | reverse complement strand
TGTAGAATAATTAGTTTGACCATTGTTTGAACACAGTTTGTATTTTTTTCGATTTTTTCCACTCTAGATCTAAAAAGGCCCGTAACTTTTTTCTGTTAGGTTTTTGAGGATTTTGAAAATGTTTAACGAAGTTCCCCCCGTTAAATTTGGATGTAACTTTTCGAGTAGATGATTTTTCATATAAAAAACTTTTTCATCCAAGTTAGTATGCAAAAGTTATGCCCATTTTTACAAATTCTCGAGAGATTTTGCAAATAAAGTCGAAATTCATATTTGCAAATTTTCCCAACAACTAGACCACATATCACATGGGAAACTTATTTTCTTTTATTTTTTTGACATTTTCATCATTTTCTTTTATTTTTTTAAACTGAAAAGGCGATCCACTTGGGGGGGGGGG
>NW_021245585.1:0-395 GCF_002162155.2 Triticum dicoccoides | reverse complement strand
TGACCGCCTCGTGGCTTTCTTGACGGAGGGTCCAAGTCTCCTTGGTCTTATCTGATGAGAAAATCGTGTTCCCAAAGGTTTCATTCTGTTTGGATTCCGTTTGATATTCTGTTTCTCCGAAACACTAAAATAGGCAAAAAAACAGCAATTCTGGGCTGGACCTCCGGTTAATAGGTTAGTCCCAAAAATAATATAAAAGTGGAAAATAAAGCCCAATATAGTCCAAAACAGTAGGTAATATAGCATGGAGCAATCAAAAATTATAGACACATTGGAGACGTATCAATGTATTACAGAACGAGTAAAGAGACTTGCCGGTAACGAGATTAAACTAGGTATTAAGATACCGACGATAGAATCTCGGGCAAGTAACATACCGATGACAAAGGGAACAA
>NW_021245584.1:0-480 GCF_002162155.2 Triticum dicoccoides | reverse complement strand
ACGTCCGCCTCGACTCGCGTTACGCTAAGACAGGGTGACACTGGTGTCCCGTGCTCGTCTCGTCGTCCGTCGTCGCTACCGCGACGACGTCCGCCTCGACTCGCGTTACGCTAAGACAGGTTGGCAATGGTGTCACGTGCTCGTCTCGGCGTCAGTCGTTGCTACCGCGATGACGTCCGCCTCGACTCGCGTTACGCTAAAAAAGGGAGGCAGTGCTGTCACGTGCTCGTCTCGGCGTCCGTCGTCGCTACCGCAACGACGTCCGCCTCGACTCGCGTTATGCTAAGACAGGATGGCACTGGTGTCACGTGCTCGTCTCGGCGTTCGTCGTTGCTACCGCGACGACGTCCGCCTTGACTCACGTTACGCTAAGACAGGGTGACACTGGTGTCCCGTGCTCGTCTCATCGTCCGTCATCGCTACCGTGACAATGTCCGCCTCGACTCGCGTTACGCTAAGACAGGTTGGCAATGGTGTCAC
>NW_021245583.1:0-402 GCF_002162155.2 Triticum dicoccoides | reverse complement strand
GAGCTTTCGAGGCCCCTGGCTTGTAATATAAAGCTTGTATTATTTTAATTTGTGTCTAGAGTTGTGTTGTGATATCTTCCCGTGAGTTCCTGATCTTGGTCGTACACATTTGTGTGCATGATTAGTGTACTGTCAAATCGGGGGACAAGTTGGTATCAGAGCCGACTTCTTGTAGGAATCCCCCTTTCCAACTCCTTGGCCGAAGTCGAGTCTAGTCATTGAAAAACTTTTACTAACATGGTTGTGTGGCTTACGGGCCCACGTCACCATTGGGTGGTATTAGGATCTTTTACTCCTTGTCTATACTCTGGGACTCTGATCTCTCTCCTATTCGGGTTAAATGATTTGCTAACTCTAACTCTAGGTTCTCGTAAATACTTTCTCCCGGAGAGCCCCTCGGTT
>NW_021245582.1:0-581 GCF_002162155.2 Triticum dicoccoides | reverse complement strand
ATGAGCCCGACATCGGGGGTTTCGCCTTGAGGCGCCTCCAGAACTATCTCTCCCTGGCCTGGTATCCTTTGAGACAACACTTCAGTGTCGTCCGCAGGTCGGGTAGTGGAGGCCGTCGGGAGCGAATAGCTATTCATCTCCGACGAGCTGCTCAAGGACCCATCCGAGGAGGATAAGTCGATGCGGGCTTTGGACGAACTGCACAAATATATTTTGACATGATAAGAAGCCATAAGGCTAAACATGCCAGAAGTATTATGGTATCCGGATACTTACGACTTCGCCAGGAGCTTGTCCCTGGGTAGCCACTCCTCGTCGACGTATGTGGCCGTGGGGGAGTGGTCCGGAGGGAGGGTCCTTCCCTTCTTGGACCCTTCGGCGTCCCTGAAAGGGGCGGCCTTCCTTTTCTTCTCCCCCTCGGTTTGGGGGAGAGGGTTTTCCACTTCCTCCTCCTTGTTGTCGTTGGAGGAGTGCGCCTCAGTGTCTTCGGATGATGAGTCCGACACCACCTTGCATCGGAGACCTTTCCTGGTCCCCGTGGCCTTCTTCTTGGCCTTCTTCTCCGGCCCCTCATAGGGCGC
>NW_021245581.1:0-2414 GCF_002162155.2 Triticum dicoccoides | reverse complement strand
CTGGAGCAACACCAGATGTTATGAACGTCTGGCAGAGCAAAGCTGATGACTACTCGATAGTTCAGTGTGCCATGCTTTACGGCTTAGAATCGGGACTTCAACGATGTTTTGAACGTCATGGAGCATATGAGATGTTCCAGGAGTTGAAGTTAATATTTCAAGCAAATGCCCGAATTGAGAGATATGAAGTCTCCAATAAGTTCTATAGCTGCAAGATGGAGGAGAACAGTTCTGTCAGTGAGCATATACTCAAAATGTCTGGGTATAATAATCACTTGATTCAATTGGGAGTTAATCTTCCGGATGATTGCGTCATTGACAGAATTCTCCAATCACTGCCACCAAGCTACAAGAGCTTCGTGATGAACTATAATATGCAAGGGATGAACAAGACTATTCCCGAGCTCTTCGCAATGCTGAAAGCTACGGAGGTAGAAATCAAAAAGGAGCATCAAGTGTTGATGGTTAACAAAACCACTAGTTTCAAGAAAAAGGGCAAAGGAAAGAAGAAAGGGAACTTCAAGAAGAACAGCAAGCCAGTTGCTGCTCAAGAGAAGAAACCCAAGTCTGGACCTAAGCCTGAAACTGAGTGCTTCTACTGCAAGCAGACTGGTCACTGGAAGCGGAACTGCCCCAAGTATTTGGCGGATAAGAAGGATGGCAAGGTGAACAAAGGTATATGTGATATACATGTTATTGATGTGTACCTTACCAATGCTCGCAGTAGCACGTGGGTATTTGATACTGGTTCTGTTGCTAATATTTGCAACTCGAAACAGGGGCTACGGATTAAGCGAAGATTGGCTAAGGACGAGGTGACGATGCGCGTGGGAAACGGTTCCAAAGTCGATGTGATCGCAGTCGGCACGCTACCTCTACATCTACCTTCGGGATTAATATTAGACCTAAATAATTGTTATTTGGTGCCAGCGTTGAGCATGAACATTATATCTGGATCTTGTTTAATGCGAGACGGTTATTCATTTAAATCAGAGAATAATGGTTGTTCTATTTATATGAGTAATATCTTTTATGGTCATGCACCCTTGAAGAGTGGTCTATTCTTATTGAATCTCGATAGTAGTAATACACATATTCATAATGTTGAAACCAATAGATGCAGAGTTGATAATGAAAGTGCAACTTATTTGTGGCACTGTCGTTTAGGTCATATCGGTATAAAGCGCATGAAGAAACTCCATGTTGATGGACTTTTGGAACCACTTGATTATAAATCACTTGGTACTTGCGAACCGTGCCTCATGGGCAAGATGACTAAAACACCGTTCTCCGGTACTATGGAGAGAGCAACAGATTTGTTGGAAATCATACATATCGATGTATGTGGTCCAATGAATATTGAGGCTCAAGGCGGATATCGTTATTTTCTCACCTTCACAGATGATTTGAGCAGATATGGATATATCTACTTAATGAAGCATAAGTCTGAAACATTTGAAAAGTTCAAAGAATTTTAGAGTGAAGTTGAAAAACATCGTAACAAGAAAATAAAGTTTCTACGATCTGATCGTGGAGGAGAATATTTGAGTTACGAGTTTGGAGTACATTTGAAAAACTGTGGAATAGTTTCACAACTCACGCCACCCGGAACACCACAACGCAATGGTGTGTCCGAACGTCGTAATCGTACTTTACTAGATATGGTGCGATCTATGATGTCTCTTACAGATTTACCGCTATCATTTTGGGGTTGTGCTTTAGAGACGGCCGCATTCACGTTAAATAGGGCACCATCAAAATCCGTTGAGACGACGCCTTATGAACTGTGGTTTGGCAAGAAACCAAAGTTGTCGTTTCTTAAAGTTTGGGGCTGCGATGCTTATGTGAAGAAGCTTCAACCTGATAAGCTCGAACCCAAATCGGAGAAATGTGTCTTCATAGGATACCCAAAGGAAACTGTTGGGTACACCTTCTATCATAGATCCGAAGGCAAGACATTCGTTGCTAAGAATGGATCATTTCTAGAGAAGGAGTTTCTCTCGAAAGAAGTGAGTGGGAGGAAAGTAGAACTTGACGAGGTAACTGTACCTGCTCCCTTACTGGAGAGTAGTTCATCACAGAAAACTGTTTCAGTGACACCTACACCAGTTAGTGAGGAAGCCAATGATAATGATCATGAAACTTCAGATCAAGATACTACTGAACCACGTAGATCAACCAGAGTAAGATCCGCGCCAGAGTGGTACGGTAATCCTGTTCTGGAAGTCATGCTACTAGATCATGATGAACCTACGAACTATGAAGAAGCGATGGTGAGCCCAGATTCCGCAAAGTGGCTTGAAGCCATGAAATCTGAGATGGGATCCATGTATGAGAACAAAGTATGGACTTTGGTTGACTTGCCCGATGATCGGCAAGCAATTGAGAATAAATGGATCTTTAAGAAGAAGACT
>NW_021245580.1:0-992 GCF_002162155.2 Triticum dicoccoides | reverse complement strand
CAACTATGAACATAGGAAATGTCTGACGACGAAAAGGAATTCGATATATGCGAATACTGCGAAGACGAGCGTGTCCTGTGTGATAGGACTCACCTAGTTGGTGGTATGCGCTTCAGCTTCAAGCTGGATGATGATACGTCTTCAACGTATCTATAATTTTTGATTGTTCCATGCTATTATATTACCCCTTTTGGATGTTTATTTTACACATTTATATCATTTTTGGGACTAACCTACTAACTGGAGGCCCAGCCCATATTGATGTTTTTTTTGCCTATTTCAGTATTTCGAAGAAAAGGAATATCAAACGGAGTCCAAACGGAATGAAACCTTCGGCAGCGTGATTTTTGGAACAAACGATCCGGAGAGCTTGGAGTGCAAGTCAAGAAGCTGCCGAGGAAGCCACGAGATAGGAGCCCCCCCTTGTAGGGTGCGCCCCCTCTCTCGTCGGCCCCTCGGGCGGCCACCGACGTACTTCTTCCTCCTATATATACCTACGTACCCCATCGGCCCTCGTCCCGGTTATGATTCAGATGTGGTATATTCTCTTTTATAACTATTTGTTGCATTTAGTGTTTATGACAAATTATACCCATCAAGTTGAAATAGATATTTTTATGTAGGTGGTATGTGAACCGGAAATTCCAACCGACCCTATTGTCGAGAGGTTAAATTTAGTTGAAAAAGAAAACAAGTATTTGAAAAAAAAACTGAAAAGAATTGAGGGGGAGAAGATGGAATTGGAGTTGCATGTTACCGATGTAGTTGATGATCACAAGATCAAGATGGAGAAAATGCGCTTGAAGATTAGAAAGATTAGAAATGCCATCCATAGTGAGGCTTGGTATCATTATGCTGTTGGATCAATTGTTACCTTAGTTGCGATCTTGATCGCGTTTGTTGTATACAGCTAGAGAGTTATTTGTATGTTGTTTTATGAGAATAAGTGTTGTACGAACTTTATGTATGAACTTGTATTAATTTGGTATTTT
>NW_021245579.1:0-404 GCF_002162155.2 Triticum dicoccoides | reverse complement strand
GAGATGGGAAGACGCGGGAGTAGAGTCGCAGACGGAGAGGTGTACGAGGGTTAACTGGTTCTACTGCGGTGTGGTTCAGCAGTCGGTGGAGAAGAACATGAGGTGTGGAGGGGTGGAGGGATGGCCTGGCCAACGTGGAGTAGCGCTTCATAGCGAAGCGTGCTAAGCAGAGCTGCTAGCAGCAGGAGGCGGGAGGTGGTCCCGGCGGCGCTGGAGGAAGAAGACGAGAGATTGAAGATGGATGCCGGTCGTTGGATGTAAATCCAACGGCTAACATGTGAGAATAATTTGTTGACTAAATTGACAACGACTTGCGTTGGCTTCGACCTATTGGCCCACATTTCAGCCTCCAAAATTGTGGCACGTATTCAACCCATCTTTTCAGAATTTACAGTCTTTTTTTG
>NW_021245578.1:0-2470 GCF_002162155.2 Triticum dicoccoides | reverse complement strand
AAAATTGCATGTTCTTGATGTGTATAAATGAATATAGACATGCAATAAAAATGTGTATAAATGAATATAGACATGCAATAAAAATGTGTATAAAAATGTTCTTGATGTATACGAAAAATATAGACACCAAAACATTTACTCTGAAAATTGTTAATTGTGTACTTTAAATATGTTTAACATGTATAGAAAATGTATAAAATGTTTTTGAGGGTTCAGATTGGGATTAGGGTTCCTTGCCTTCGCTGCTCGCGGCGTAAAAAATGAACCCCAACAACGTGCAAATCCTCCATACTAGGTTGTCCATGTTGGGTGGAGGGAAATTTAATGGGCGAGCCATTCGTGGGAATGGTGAGGTTTGTGAATTGTGGAAGAAGCCAAGCAAAGTATCGACCTTCTTTTTTGCTTTCTTTAAAGCCGAAAGAAAGGACTGTGGGCCGGCCCAGCGTGGACAAGGGGGTGTGCACCCTGTACCATTAACCCTATATCGGGCGCTTAAGGCGCCAAATAGGGTTTGGCCACGTTCGCACCGGTTTTTGTTTTTCTCATCTCACGGGTAGAAGGTTCCACAGGTTTTTTCTGGGGCGGTTTTTCTTTTCCACTTTTCCGTTCTCCTTTTTTCAAATTCGTGCACTTTTTCAAAGTAGGAAAAACAATCGTATTCTTGAACGTCTTTCAGATTCACAAACTTTTTCCAAATACAAATAGTTATTCAAATTCATGAGCTTTTTCTAAATCCATGGATTTTTTTTTGAAATCCGAGGAACAAACTTTTCAAATTTGTGTTTTTTAAACACGCAAAAATATCCAAATCCACAAACTTCTTTTCCATTCCGCAAACTTCTTTTGAAACCCGTGTTTTTTTTTCAAAATTGCATGTTCTTGATGTGTATAAATGAATATAGACATGCAATAAAAATGTGTATAAATGAATATAGACATGCAATAAAAATGTGTATAAAAATGTTCTTGATGTATACGAAAAATATAGACACCAAAACATTTACTCTGAAAATTGTTAATTGTGTACTTTAAATATGTTTAACATGTATAGAAAATGTATAAAATGTTTTTGAGGGTTCAGATTGGGATTAGGGTTCCTTGCCTTCGCTGCTCGCGGCGTAAAAAATGAACCCCAACAACGTGCAAATCCTCCATACTAGGTTGTCCATGTTGGGTGGAGGGAAATTTAATGGGTGAGCCATTCGTGGGAATGGTGAGGTTTGTGAATTGTGGAAGAAGCCAAGCAAAGTATCGACCTTCTTTTTTGCTTTCTTTAAAGCCGAAAGAAAGGACTGTGGGCCGGCCCAGCGTGGACAAGGGGGTGTGCACCCTGTACCATTAACCCTATATCGGGCGCTTAATTCCCAAATAGGGTTTGGCCACGTTCGCACCGGTTTTTGTTTTTCTCATCTCACGGGTAGAAGGTTCCACAGGTTTTTTCTAGGGCGGTTTTTCTTTTCCACTTTTCCGTTCTCCTTTTTTCAAATTCGTGCACTTTTTAAAAGTAGGAGAAACAATAGAATTCTTGAACGTCTTTCAGATTCACAAACTTTTTCCAAATACAAATAGTTATTCAAATTCATGAGCTTTTTCTAAATCCATGTATTTTTTTTGAAATCCGCAAACTTTTTTCAAATCCGAGGAACCAACTTTTCAAATTTGTGTTTTTTAAACACGCAAAAATATCCAAATCCACAAACTTCTTTTCCATTCCGCAAACTTCTTTTGGAACCCATGTTTTTTTTTCAAAATTGCATGTTCTTGATGTGTATAAATGAATATAGACATGCAATAAAAATGTGTATAAAAATGTTCTTGATGTATACAAAAAATATAGATACCAAAACATTTACTCTGAAAATTGTTAATTGTGTACTTTAAATATGTTTAACATGTATAGAAAATGTATAAAATGTTTTTGAGGGTTCAGATTGGGATTAGGGTTCCTTGCCTTCGCTGCTCGCGGCGTAAAAAATGAACCCCAACAACGTGCAAATCCTCCATACTAGGTTGTCCATGTTGGGTGGAGGGGAATTTAATGGGCGAGCCATTCGTGGGAATGGTGATGTTTGTGAATTGTGGAAGAAGCCAAGCAAAGTATCGGCCTTCTTTTTTGTTTCTTTAAAGCCGAAAGAAAGGACTGTGGGCCGGCCCAGCGTGGACAAGGGGGTGTGCACCCTGTACCATTAACCCTAATTCGGGCGCTTAAGGCGCCAAATAGGGTTTGGCCACGTTCGCACTGGTTTTTGTTTTTCTCATGTCACGGGTAGAAGGTTTCCACAAGTTTTTTCTGGGGCGGTTTTTCTTTTCCACTTTTCCGTTCTCCTTTTTTCAAATTCGTGCACTTTTTCAAAGTAGGAAAAACAATCGAATTCTTGAACATCTTTCAGATTCACAAACTTTTTCCAAATACAAATAGTTATTCAAATTCATGAGCTTTTTCTAAATCCATGGATTTTTTTTGAAATCC
>NW_021245577.1:0-727 GCF_002162155.2 Triticum dicoccoides | reverse complement strand
CTCAACTAGTGAGCATGTGCCCAGATTGTCTGAGTACTACAATCGCTTGAATCAAGTGGGAGTTAATCTTCCAGATAAGATAGTGATTGACAGAATTCTCTAGGCACCATCACCAAGTTAGTAGAACTTCGTGATGAACTATGATATGCAAGGGATAACGGAAACGATTCCCAAGCTCTTCGTAATGCGGAAATTGACGAAGGTAGAAATCGAGAAAAAACATCAAGTGTTGATAGTAGACAAGACCACTGGTTTCAAAGGGCAGAGGGAAGAAGGGGAACTTCAAGAAGAACAGCAAGCAAGTTGCTGCTCAAGTGAAGAAGCCCAAGTCTGGTCCTAAGCCTGAGACTAAGTGCTTCTACTGCAAAGGGACTGGTCACTGGAAGCGGAACTACCCCAAGTGATTGGTGGATAAGAAGGATGGCAAAGTGAACATAAGTATATTCGATATACATGTTATTTATGTGTACTTTACTAGTGTTTATAGCAAACCCTCAGTATTTCATACTAGTTCAGTTGCTAAGATTAGCAACTCGAAACGGGAGTTGCAGAATAAACAGAGACTAGTTAAGGGTGAAGTGACGATGTGTGTTGGAAGTGGTTCCAAGATTGATATGATCATCATCGCACACTCCCTATAATTTCGAGATTAGTGTTGAACCTAAATAAGTGTTATTTGGTGTTTGCTTTGAGCATGAATATGATTTGATCATGTTTATTGTAATAC
>NW_021245576.1:0-1293 GCF_002162155.2 Triticum dicoccoides | reverse complement strand
AAATTGAAAAGGAGTACATTACTTCTGTGTGGCTATCCAACCGAATAGTACCATGCATTATTAATGAGCCTTGGAGAAATATAACGATTTATTCGTGCTTGTCACCATTTTAGCTCTACGTAATGGGAGCCGCCCATTACTAATTGGTAGGAAGAACCTCGCTTCTGTCCAGCTACCCAGCTGAAAAGTGTCATCAAGTAATAGTGAGCGATAGAGAAAGCCATCAATTTATCCATGCTAGTCACAATTTTAGCCTGAACATCGAACGAGTAGGAACCAAGTTTTACCTTGTGTCTGGTTATCTAGGAGAACAATATTGTCGAGTATTAAAAAGCCCTAGAAAACATCAATTTATTCATGCCAGTTGATATGTCCTATACGTATCAAGAAATTTTTATTGTTTCAGGCTATACTTATATAATAATGGCATAGTATTAGCATCAACTTTTATAGTTTTTCTTTTTTAACCTATTAATTCGGTGCAAAGTGCCAATTGTTGTTTTTTTGGATTTTCTAAAAAAAGAATCAACTTTTAGGGACCAAAAAACTAGAAAAAATACTAAGTTTTTTGAAGAAATGAAGCCGGAGGGACCTAGACCCACCTGGTCCTCCCTAGGCCACATGCCACAGGAGGTTGCCTCCATCGCATCTTTCTTCCGTTGGCTTTATATACTCCCAAAAACCTCAGAAATATTAACAGATGATTTTTGCGCCGCCCACCTCTCTGCTCCGGGGAGATCCAATCTGGAGGCTTTTTCAGGTACACTACCAAGGGGGAATTAATCACAATTAAAGATTATTTACATGAACATTGATGCCACTGTGTTCATGTGTGAGCAGTCCTTTTTGTACTATGGGAACATAACATTTCTTTTTAATTATAATATGGCATCAACCCACATCCTAATAAGTTAGACGAAATACCTTTTTGTTATAATGGCAATGGTGGGTAATTATTTCACTTAAAACTAGTCTAATGGTTATACAATATTAGTCTATTAAAAAGACAGTCGGATGTTTTTGATTTTTGAGAGATCTTCTAGCATTTTTATCCTTTTTCTGGTGAGCCTGGCAGTTGCTTTTAATATATAATAGATAGACAGTTAGTTGTTTCTATTTTGAGTTATTTTCTAGCATTTTTATCTTTTTCTGGTGAGCCCGTCAATTACTTTTAATACATAATAGATTAGGTTGTGTTGGATCCTTCCAGAAAAAGCCTTACACATATTATTTTATGGGCCATAAAAAATTAGGGCCCAAGATATACATGTGTAACCGATAAAAACACATCTT
>NW_021245575.1:0-911 GCF_002162155.2 Triticum dicoccoides | reverse complement strand
CCGGAGATCAAACAACATCAAGTAGGCAAGATAACATGCACATCACCCACTTTACATCATCACAGGTAGATAACACGATTACATTAAAACACAAAACAACATTCAACTGGTGAAGGAAAAGACAACACCAGAATACTGATTATTCATGCAGATTAATAGTCACCCACTTAAACCTTAAATGTCTCTTTTTCCTCAACCTTGGAACCATGCAGCAAATGTTCCTTCAACGCCACATCAGTTGCCATAAGCCTGTGATAATTACGAAGGCAGAGGCAGCATCACCAAGATAGAACAAACAGAATCAGAACATTACACGAACATTGTATCCATTTATAGCCATCATTTACCTTACTAAAACACCCCGAGTATCCTCAGCTCCTGTTCTTCTTGTTCCGCAAGTTGCACCAACTGCTGCGATTCCCTCCGAGTCGCATCAACATCCACACCATTGCTGTTAGCAAGAGCCTTCACAGCTTCTTTCTTACCATGTTTCTTTCTGTGAAAGATCAAAAAGGTGCAATATTTTAGCACAAGGACAACCTCAGGTGAAAACCTGCTTACACAAGATGATATGATGTCAGATGTATACTGGCAACGAAATAGCGAAGGCATCACTCTAATAAACCCCTTATTCCTAATTGCCAGATACGGATACACCTGCACCTGACCTAGCTAAGTAACCAACAGAGGAAGACCAAGTTATCTTTGCTCTCTAACAAAAGCAGAATCCAAACCAGTTACCATTTGTGTTCCCACCTTCACGCCTTCTTTGGATTGGAGGATTTTTACAGGATTTTCATAGGATTTTAATCTTGGGATTGTTTTCTATGGAATGCATTTGGATCAGAGGATTGCGTCGCTAAAATTCCTGAGGATTAGGTTCCCACTTCCCAAGGTGCCATTCCAGAGGA
>NW_021245574.1:0-1114 GCF_002162155.2 Triticum dicoccoides | reverse complement strand
GTAACTCCTGGATACCGTAGGAGTGCTTTGGGTGTATCAAACGTCACAACGTAACTGGGTGACTATAAAGGTGCACTACAGGTATCTCCGAAAGTATCTATTGTTTTATGCGGATCGAGACTGGGATTTGTCACTCCGTGTAAACGGAGAGGTATCTCTGGGCCCACTCGGTAGGACATCATCATATGCGCAATGTGACCAAGGAGTTGATCACGGGATGATGTGTTACGGAACGAGTAAAGTGACTTGCCGGTAACGAGATTGAACAAGGTATTGGATACCGACGATCGAATCTCGGGCAAGTAACATACCGATAGACAAAGGGAATTGAATACGGGATTGATTAAGTCCTTGACATCGTGGTTCATCCGATGAGATCATCGTGGAACATGTGGGAGCCAACATGGGTATCCAGATCCCGCTGTTGGTTATTGACCGGAGAACGTCTCGGTCATGTCTGCGTGTCTCCCGAACCCGTAGGGTCTACACACTTAAGGTTCGATGACGCTAGGGTTATAAAGGAAGCTTGTATGTGGTTACCGAATGTTGTTCGGAGTCCCGGATGAGATCCCGGACATCACGCGGAGTTCCGGAATGGTCCGGAGGTAAAGATTTATATATGGGAAGTCCTGTTTTGGTCACCGGAAAAGTTTCGGGCGATATCGGTAATGTACCGGGACCACCGGGAGGGTCCCGGGGGTCCACCAAGTGGGGCCACCTGCCCCAGAAGGTTGCGTGGGCCAAGTGTGGGAGGGGACCAGCCCCTAGGAGGGCTGGTGCGCCCCCCACAAGGGTGCAAGGCGCAAGGGAGAGTGGGAGGGGGCAAACCCTAGTCCAGATGGGCCTTAAGGCCCATATTGGTGCGCCTCCCTCTCCTCCCCCCTCTTGGCCGCCACCCCCTTTGCCATCTAGGGCTGGCCGCACCCCTTGGGGGTGGGAAACCCTAAAGGGGGCGCAGCCCCCCCTTCCCCCTATATATAGTTGAGGTTTGGGGCTGCCATACACATGAGTTCTCTCCCTCTTGGTGCAGCCCTACCTCTCTCCCTACTCCTCCTCTCCCGTGGTGCTTGGCGAAGCCCTGCTGGATTGCCACGCTCCTCCATCACCCCCACGC
>NW_021245573.1:0-403 GCF_002162155.2 Triticum dicoccoides | reverse complement strand
TGATTTATCAGCCATTTGCAAAGATATTTCAGTAGGTGTCAACTTATTCAAATCAAGTCTATGATATAAAGAGAGAGGCATAACACTTACACCGGCTCCAAGATCACATAAAGCAGTTTTAACATAGTTTCTTTTAATAGAGCATGGTATAGTGGGTACTCCTGGATCTCCAAGTTTCTTTGGTATTCCACTCTTAAAAGTATAATTAGCAAGCATGGTGGAAATTTCAGCTTTCGTATCTTTCTTTTATTTGTAATAATATCTTTCATGTACTTAGCATAAGGATTGGTTTTGAGCATATTAGTTAATCGCATACGCAAAAAGATAGGTCTAATCATTTCAGCAAAGCGCTCAAAATCCTAATCATCCTTTTTCTTGGATGGTTTGGGAGGAAAAGACATGG
>NW_021245572.1:0-1458 GCF_002162155.2 Triticum dicoccoides | reverse complement strand
CATGCCATCCGGCGAAAACAAGGAGAATAAGGCATATAGCCGCTGGATTTTCTTCAATTTACGGCCAAATGAGATTGCCCGGATCATAGAGCATCTGCAGAAAGGTACGTTTGTCCCTACCAGGGGGGCTAATGTCTATAAGCAACATAATCTCTCGAATTTCCTTCAAAATGAAGTGCCAATGGGTTCAGAAACTTGTCTGAAAAACAGCGACGAATGATGTTCTTTGACTTTCAGGGCCAAAAAGTCCTGCTTAAGGCTGAATTTGAGGGTACTCCGGGCCTCCTGGCGCAAGCGGGGAGTATTTTTCGGATTAGCATGCTCGCCACGAGCAGTTTGAGTAGTTATGGGTCCGACACAGACTCCGAATGACAAAATTATGACCGTTTTAGTGAACATCTGTCCATTCTATGGCAGTCCTTGAAAGTACTTCATTTTCTCGTGCGCTTTTTGCAAGATTGCCCCAAAATTTCTCGTCCTCTTTAGAGGAGATATCGTTTCCACATATATATTGACCGATGCCAGGAATGCCCTTTTGTTCTTGGCTTTCACGCGCATGAGTTACAGCATGCCATCCGGCGAAAACAAGGAGAATAAGGCATATAGCCGCTGGATTTTCTTCAATTTACGGCCAAATGAGATTGCCCGGATCATAGAGCATCTGCAGAAAGGTACGTTTGTCCCTACCAGGGGGGCTAATGTCTATAAGCAACATAATCTCTCGAATTTCCTTCAAAAGGAAGTGCCAATGGGTTAAGAAACATGTCTGAAAAACAGCGACGAATGATGGTCTTTGACTTTCAGGGCCAAAAAGTCCCGCTTAAGGCTGAATTTGAGGGTACTCCGGGCCTCCTGGCGGAAGCGGGAAGTATTTTTTGGATTCGCGCGCTCGCCACAAGCAGTTTCAGTAGTTATGGGTCCGACACGGATTCCGAATGACAAAATTATGACCGTTTTAGTGAACATCTGTCCATTCTATGGCATTCCGTGAAAGTACTTCATTTTCTCGTGCACTTTTTGCCAGATTGCCCCAAAATTTCTTGTCCTCTTTAGAGGAGATATCGTTTCCACGTATATATTGACCGATCCCAGGAATGCCCTTTTGTTCTTGGCTTTCACGCGCATGAGTTACAGCATGCCATCCGGCAAAAACAAGGAGAATAAGGCATATAGCCGCTGGATTTTCTTCAATTTACGGCCAAATGAGATTGCCCGGATCATAGAGCATCTGCAGAAAGGTACGTTTGTCCCTACCGGGGGGCTAATGTCCATAAGCAACATAATCTCTCGAATTTCCTTCAAAAGGAAGTGCCAATGGGTTAAGAAACATGTCTGAAAAACAACGACGATTGATGTTCTTTGACTTTTAGGGCCAAAAAGTACTGCTTAAGGCTGAATTTGAGGGTACTCCGGGCCTCCTGGCGGAAGCGGGAAGTATTTTTTGGACTCGCGCGCTCG
>NW_021245571.1:0-909 GCF_002162155.2 Triticum dicoccoides | reverse complement strand
CCCAATGAAGTGTATACCAATGCCGTGGTGGTTCGTCGTCTAGGACCTGCATGCGTCATCCAAAAACAATTGTTACCATCTGAATGGCGCTTCTCCTACCTTGTTGTTGTAGATAAGTACATTTCTAAATTTGGGTATCTTCTGCTTACACAAGCATGCTTTCATTCATCTGCACAACCATTCCGGGATAACCATCTTTAGCAAGATGCTCTTCGGTCCCATGCACCTTATGTTGTATGACTGAGATAGAAGTATTTCAGAGGCTGGCACTAATGTCCTCACCATCTCAGATAGTAGGTTTGTAGTTTCATTGCTTGTTCCTCTATCTCCTTCTTTTCTTTAGGAATGCTCCGATCCCTGACAAATCATTTTTTGATATATTTCTTGTCTTGACCACTCATTTCATGGGCTCGACTAGCAAAGATAAACATAAACAGTGTTGTTGATGTTTCAGCCGAGACCATAGTTCTGTACCCTTAAAATGAAGGCAACCAGCACTACTTCAGGGCGATTACCCTGTGCGCTATTTTCGATGTGATGGTACCACCTTACAACAGCGCTGCTGGCTGGGGCTGCGTGTACTAAAGCGAGTTCCCATTCTCAAATACAGCTGGTGAGTGTTTGCTTCCAGTCTTGAATTCAGTTTATGAAGAACATCTGGATACTTCCTTCTGCTCATTGATTAAAACATCCTCTGGTTTCATGTGTGGTGGATGCATGGTACTCCAGGTTCAAGGAGATCCCCAACAACTTTCAGATGAAAGGCATAATGATGGCGTGGCACTTGTCATCTAGGAACCTACATGACCATCGTCACCATCATCTGATCAGCGCTCTGTCTAGCATGTTGTAAATAACAGTTGTAACCTGCGAAAGGCAGGCAGTTAGATAGTTGTCAGTCAGTCCAAC
>NW_021245570.1:0-1029 GCF_002162155.2 Triticum dicoccoides | reverse complement strand
GTTGTCTTTCAGAACCATGACGTTGAAATTGAATTGCCACGGGCCATTACTTAGCGCATGCGTTGAATCCTTGACTGCCGAATATGACCATGACGATGTTATTACCCAGTTCATGAAGTGCGCATTTTGATGAAGATCCCAAGCTCGATGCATAGCTCTGTCTAGGGCGTTGATATTCAGAGGTCTTGAGGCAAAAAAAACCTTGCCAATCGCGGCCCACATGGGTTTTGCTGGCTTTTCCTTCTCTGATGGATCAATGATCACCATACGCCTCCTTCCCCGATAGAACTAGACCACCGAGCCCTGCCAATACCATGGCCGCTTCTTGGGATTGCTTTCCAACAGGAGACTCGGATTGACCATGCGAGGATGAGTGGTCGTTGGCCAAATTGTTCTTCGGAGATGCCATCTCGCCTGATCTCTCCCGCGTTGTTGCTGCACACGCAGAGAGTAGCTACCTTCCAAAGATGTCGGGGATGACAGCACCCTCGTGATCACTAGTCGCATGATGCCGGGGATGACGGTGATACATTGTTTCAATGTGGTTTTTTCTCAGCAGAGTGATGAGAATGCGGCAGATTGAAACCAGAGTAACAAATGTGGTTCCGCAACAGCAACAACAACAAAGGAAAAAACAAGTTGACACGTGATGGACCTCGTAGTAAACAGACAGACGACGGCGAATGGGCGGCTAGGTCGTGTTTCCAGGGAGCTGCTTGCTGGTGTAATATACGCGTCACAACTACTCACTCAAATTCGCATGCATCCTGTCAGTCCGTCCTGTAAGCAAAATTTCTACAACGACCGACGCATTGCCACCCCGAGGAGCCAGCCGACGACACCACCGGCCTGCCCCTACCCCCAGGAGCAAACTTCCGAACCCGATCCGGCGCTCTGATGGCCGGCACCGCCACCGCCGAGCCAAGAGGGGAAGCATCATCCGAGCCAGAGGAGGAGTCCCCAAAAACGAGATCCAGATGGCAGCAGAGACACACCCAAGCGACCCACCGCGGCCGGAGAGAGATCAGG
>NW_021245569.1:0-1453 GCF_002162155.2 Triticum dicoccoides | reverse complement strand
TATTACTAAGTAGCATCACGGAATGCTTTCGAGGATAAAGGCCAGAATCATCACACTGGGACACCAATCATGGCTAAATTACTAGGTGATCCCCTAAGACACCTAGGGTCATAATAATAACTCCAACATATATGTCAGGGCAATGAATTACCTCAACTCAACAATTAGTGTGATTGAGCTGGCATAAAGGAACATCGAAACCAGAGGGAAAGGATTTTGCAAATTGCTTCAAACTATTTAGAAACCTGGGATGACTCGGACAGCATAACGGCTGTAAATGCTCAGAAAAGATTTGAGACATTCACAAAAATGGTGGCATAACCACTCAGAAGCACAATATCAAGGTCTCGAGATCAACAATTAACATACGGAAGATAGTAGGAACTGAACTCAAGCTTAAATCCAACAATTTATAAATCTACGGATTAGTAACACGTGATCCTGATAGAAAGAAGAGAAAGCCTAGTTCCTTAACCCCGTAGGAAAGATAAGATGACTCAGATCAGAAGGGCATGAGGTAAAAGGAGTAAAAAGAGCCTTACGTTCCATCCCACAATCAATTCCCTTATATAACTAAAGAATTTCTAGACTCGACTTCGACCAGTTTGGCTTGGTAATCCTACAGGCAGTCAAGCTCTGATACCAACGCTGTCAGGACCCCGACTCGATGTCACATCGATCTAGCCTGTAGCACCTCATATCACTTTGCGGCCTCACGCACGGTATCCCCACGGGTGTCGCCTTACCTTTGCCCAGGACCGTTTGCGTCTTTTGGCTCACGTATATGATAGTGTCGCTAGCATCCATATGATAAGGAGCCCGGGCTGACATGACTAGTCGTAAACCCAAAGTGGCACAGACTTACAGGGACAGGCATCCATGACCCAGCATCGAACGTGTCGGTCATCAGCGAGTGAATCCAGGCTGTAGCACTGGGCTAGCAGGACTCCGGTGAACCGGGCTGTAGCGGGCTAACAGGACTCCGGTATTCATCGCGTGACATTTCCCCGAAGGGACAGACACAGGAACGAAGAAGGACACATGCCGGCCAGCCCAAGTGTTCCGGAGCAGTAGCAAGCTACCATGGCTCAGTGGAAACACTAGGAGACATTTCCCGGTAAGAGAGGCTACTAAAGATAAACAACTAGATGGTCAGATCCCACACATACCAAGCATTTCAATAACATACACACAATATGCTCGATATGTGCAAATACAACATGGCATCACAACATGACTCTATGACTCAAGTAATTTATTCAATAGGCTCCGAGGAGCGAGATATTACAAACAGGGGTCTCATGACCCAACATTCAGAGCATACAAATCAAAGCACAAACGGAAGCTATCATGTCTGAGTACAGACATCTATAAATGAAAAAGGCTGAGAAGCCTGACTATCTATCAGATCCTGCCGAGGGCACAAGATCGTAGCTGAGGTATCAAGCTAAAC
>NW_021245568.1:0-522 GCF_002162155.2 Triticum dicoccoides | reverse complement strand
CGCTCGCCATGCGCAGAAGCTTGAACTCCCCGCGCAACATGCCGAGCCGCGCCGCGCGCACGCGGTCCGCACCCACGAACCTGGCCTTCAAGCTCACCCACACCTCTGCAGCCGTCTTCTTTGACGCCACCTGCAGCAACAAGTTCTCCGCGAGCGCGCCCAGCAGGTATGCCCGCGCAGGTTTGTCCTTCTTCGCGACGACCGCCGCCGCCGCGTCCTCTGGCACGACCACCGCCTCCCAGAGCCCGGCCGCGTCGAGATTGGCCTCGACCTTGATCGCCCACGAGGTGCAATTCTCACCGGTGTGCACCGGCACCGGCTGCGGCAGTGACCCGCCCGATCCGCCGGCGTAGGGGATGAGCGACATCGCCGGCGCGCCCTGAACCGAATGTGGCTCTGATACCAATTTTTGGAACCTCCAGTCCCTCGCCTCGCTCCGCCTGGCTCTCCCTGTCGCCGTCGCGCAATCTCACCGGAGAAGAAAGCGAAGAAGGAAGAAGAACACGATGACACGGTGGTTTT
>NW_021245567.1:0-1444 GCF_002162155.2 Triticum dicoccoides | reverse complement strand
GGGGGGCGCCCCCCACCCTCGTGAGCAGGGTGTGGGCCCCTGGCCTTCATCTTTGGTGACGATTTTTCTTTATTTATTTTAAGATATGCCATGGAATTTCAGCACTTTTGGAGTTGCGCAGAATAGGCCTCCAATATTTGCTCCTTTTCCAGCCCAGAATTCCAGCTGCCGGCATTCTCCCTCTTCATGTAAACCTTGTAAAATAAGAGAGAGTAGCCATAAGTATTGTGACATAACATGAAATAACAGCCCATAATGCAATAAATATTGATATAAAAGCATGATGCAAAATGGACGTATCACTGAACCGGGGCGTGTTGATAACGACCTGTATGCTGTGCTGCTAAAGCAGCCTCCCTTCGCACTCTGCCATTATCCACCACGTCCTGAGCGTTCACCTCACCACGCGCCGGATTGGGTCCTTGAGGGACAATACGGTGCCGCGCACTGCTGGACACCTCTGGTTCGTCTATATGCCTGCTATAGCTTTTGCTTGGACGTGGGGTCGAGTGAACCCTGTCTCGGCTATACGAGTAAGCTTGCTGCTGTGTCATAGCCGTTTGAAGAAGATCCTTGGCCCGCTGAGGGAGTCCTGGATTAGGGGGTATCCGGACAGCCGGACTATATACATCGTCCGGACTATAGAAGCGTCAAGATACAAGACTCAAGACTTCGGCTCGTGTCCGGATGGGACTCTCCCTTGCATGGAAGACAAGCTTGGCGATCCGGATATTATATTTCCTTCCTTTTAACCGACTCCATGTAAACCCTAGCTCTCCGGTGTCTATATAAACCGGAGATCATGCTCCTTAGAAGGCCGATCACAATTACAATCATACCATCATAGGCTAGCTCTTAGGGTTTAGCCTCTACGATCTTGTGGTAGATCTACTCTTGTACTACTCATATCTTCAATATTAATCAAGCAGGAAGTAGAGTTTTACCTCCATCGAGAGGGCCCGAACCTGGGTAAACATTGTGTCCCTTGCTTCCTGTTACCATCAGCCTAAGACACACAGATCGGGACCCCCTACCCGAGATCCGACGGTTTTGACACCGCCATTGGTGCTTCCATTGAGAGTTCCTCTGTGTCGTCGCTTCAAGGCTTGATGGCGTCTTTGATTGTCAACAACACAGTCCAGGGTGAGGATTTTCTCCTCGGACAGATCTTTGTGTTCGGCGGCTTCGCACTGCGGGCCAATTCGCTTGGTCATCTGGAGCAGATCGACAGCTATGCCCCTGGCCACCAGATCAGGTTCGGAAACTTGAACTACACAGCGGATATTCGCGGAGACTTGATCTTCGACGGATTCGGCCCTGTGCCAGGAGCGCCGGATAGTCACGACGAGCATGGCCTAGACCTTCTGTCGGACAATTTTCGGAACATCATCCCTGCAATAGCCCCGGATCTAAATCCCGAACAAGTTGCATTGCCCGAGGATGG
>NW_021245566.1:0-431 GCF_002162155.2 Triticum dicoccoides | reverse complement strand
AAAAAAAACAAAAATCCATGGCCAGTCTTCTTCAACGGAAGGAAGCAGTTCTACAGAAGCCATGCCCTCACTGACCATGCTTTCTCTTGAGAAATATGGTCTGAACAGAATGTCTTCTGCAACTCTCATCGCCACCAACAATTGTAATTTCCTCAACTGAATCCGCGGAAACAAATTGGGTCTTCGCAGGTGCTAAACACTTGGCTCATTTAATTGTGGGAATTCCTTTCGGCAAATCCTGATACCCAGACAACAGCGGCACCCTACTCCTGGTCCACAGTATTGGAGTTCTCCTTCTTTCTTGCTAGTACGTAAGTGCCATGCAGCACTGTAGTCGTGTGGTTTTACTCGATAGACAGTCGGTCCAGTTTAGTAGTTTATGCATTATTTGCGCATGAAATGGAATTTGGTGGTTTGCAGCTGTACTCATA
>NW_021245565.1:0-1575 GCF_002162155.2 Triticum dicoccoides | reverse complement strand
ATCGGGGTGTTTGCACAAGCAGTGGATTATTACTGCTTATATCATATAGATCATAGCAAAGGTCTAAACAAACCAATGGAAGGAAAATATGATCATCAGATTAAACAGAACAATGGAAAGGAAAATGTGTTTAAACACATATTTCAGGGGTATATCCTTCCTAATGACAAGCAGAGCATGATATCCATGACAGGATATAAAGTAGAAAACCATTTAGGAAAGGGGGAAGGAATCTCATGATATTACCCATACAACGGTGTTAGGATAAGTGATAAATAGAATTTAGCATCGTGCTTCAAATGTTCCTGTTGAAAATCGGAGTACCATTGACATGCTTCGAGATAGCATTGACATGGTCTTCAGGTGAAGATCAGACTTTGGGTAACACGAAGGATCCATCAGGAATAACTTGTAGAATAAGTCTTACAATTTCCTCATGGACGAATGGATAACCTTGCTGAAAAGGAATCTATAATGATAGGTCCTCCAGCCGGGGGGGGGGGTGCTAGGCATGACATCATGTTACCGGGTCATCAAAGGATCAACTTCATGACTCTTGGAAAATTGTCCCAACCATCATATCTGATGGAGATTCAGATCCGATTGGTGTCATGATACCTCAAGCTCACGATGCTTGAGGAGAAAAGGTGCGATACAAATTGACGAGATGACATCGAAGATTCTCGGGAGATGAACCATGGAAGTCAGTTCCGAAACAAGAGTTCATCGGTAAACCAATGAGAGGATGAGGAGGTGGCTGGTGGAATCAGCGACAATTCATCGAGATTAACAAAAGATGGATTTCCACAATTATGTGAACAAAGAGATAACATTTGTCAGATCAAATGATATAATGATGTATGCTTGAGGAAAACATACACAATTAAACATTGGTTGAAAAGGTGCACCCGAAATATGGGTTGGGTTGCACAACCAACGTCAGAATGGTGATTCAATAGTCAATAGCCTAAGAATGAACTTTCGACCATTAATCTTCAAAAAAAATTTAGGGTTGCTAGAAGGAAAGAATCCAAACAACACCGTTCACTTGTTGGAATTAACACGGGGACCAAGAAATGAACGAAGATGGCAAGAAGCATTTTGATATCAAGAATTCTTAAGAGGTGGTGAAATTCTCACCACATTCTTGACAAAAAGAGATGGTAATACTTCCAAGGTAAGGAAGATCAACTGCTGGGTAGCAGGGATCTCAAGGTTTACACAAAACACGAACAAGTTGTGTTGAACGGAAGGCAATAAAGTGGTCGATGAGAACAGGAATCATCGAGGGGCAAGGATGGTATTACCCATCATGAATTCAATTGAATTCCTGGAAGAGCTCATAATGTTGATGATGATCACGACACAATTGTCGAGAGATTTCATGCAGATGTAATCAATCAGCGACGGCATCAAGCCGAAGGAATGATGAAGCAAGAGGTTATTGGAACCACAGTTACGACACAAACTCGAACTCAAGCTTGTTGTTTAAGGTGAAAGGGTATGACGAGGAAAATCGACGTAAGCTTAGCTATCGTCGCAAATTGGTGCTCCGAGAATAAGGACCAGGTAGCA
>NW_021245564.1:0-398 GCF_002162155.2 Triticum dicoccoides | reverse complement strand
TCGTCTGTTTGCATGGACTTCCGAGGAGTATCGTATCAGATAGAGGAACCCAGTTTACCTCAAAGTTCTGGAAGCAGTTGCACGAGACTTTGGGTACCAGGCTAGAGTTCAGTACAGCTTTTCATCCACAGACAGATGGATAGACCGAGAGAGTCAATCAGATTTTGGAGGATATGCTGAGAGCTTGTGCGCTACATTATGGATCAAGTTGGGATGACAATTTGCCATATGCAGAGTTTTCTTACAACAACAGCTATCAAACCAGTTTGAAAGTGGCCCCTTTCGAAGCCTTGTACGGAAGAAGGTGCAGGACACCGTTGTCGTGGGACGAGGTTGGAGACCGCCAAATGTTTGGACCTGATTTGATTAAGGAGTCTGAACAGAAGGTGAAGTTAATT
>NW_021245563.1:0-952 GCF_002162155.2 Triticum dicoccoides | reverse complement strand
CACGTGTAGGAGGAGGACGATTTCGTGCTGCGCCGGTTCCTGTGTGCTCGGGACTACAACATTGGCAAGGCGTCGACGATGCTCCTCCAGTACCTCGCCTGGAAGCGTGTCACCAAGCCCCATGGCTCCATCTCCGGCGAGGAGGTGCGCGACGAGATCGTAAAGAAGAGGGTCGACATGCAGGGCTTCGATCGTCTTGGTCGCCCCATGGCATATATCTATGGCGCACGCCACTTTCCCGCCCGGCGAGACCTTGACGGATTCAAGCGCTATGTAGCCTATGTCCTCGACAAAATATGCACCAGGTACATCCATATATTGATTTTCCATACTAGCTAGCTACGTTTCATCAGCGAAACTGCTCTATGAACGACAAAACATGGACGATGTGTGGACGACAAGAAATCCAACGGCCGTTGCACCGCTGTGGGCATGCATGTGTGCGGCCAGATTATCACTGCCGTTCATGAGTTGTCTGATTTTGCCGTCCGTATAGCAATCTCCTTTCATCAGTCGAGTTATTAATTGATGGGTTTGTCTTGGTCGTTATAGGTTGCCGGTGGGGCAGGAGAAGTTTGCGGCAGTGATAGACTTGAGAGGGTGGGGGTATGCAAACTACGACATCCGAGGCTATGTGGCAGCGCTCGACATCATGCAGAGCTATTACCCTGAGCGATTGGGGCGTGTGTTCCTGATCAATGTGCCCTACATGTTCATGGCTGCATGGAAGATGGTTTACCCCTTCATCGATGACAAGACAAAAAAGAAGTTTGTGTTTGTCGTTGATAGGGACCTCGATGCCACTCTTCGGGACGCCATTGACGACTCCCAACTACCTGAGGAATACGGTGGCAAGCTCAAGCTATAGGGCCACAGTAGTTCAATGTCGTGCAAGTCCATCTGACTATCGAACAATTAACATATGCAATTAAGGGTGCCCCGAAATAGCCAT
>NW_021245562.1:0-622 GCF_002162155.2 Triticum dicoccoides | reverse complement strand
TTCGTCTAGGGTGCTCAGGATTCCCGAGGGCCAGTGTGAGCTCGTTGTTCTCTCTCTCAGGAACGAACGTCCCTTCCCGCGCTTCCTTGATTGCTGCCTGAAGTTTTGTGATGGGTGTTGCAAGTTGCTCGTCCGTCCAACATCAGTTCCCTATTTTAGGGTCCAAAGTCCCCCCAACCCCGAAGAACCAAGTCCTTGAATGGTCTGGCCAGTTCAATGTCTCTGGTTCGACCCCTTTAGCAATCAGGTCACTTTCAGCCTTGTCCCACAACGGCCGGGCTGTGAGGTAGCCACCTGACCCCGTGCGATGGTGATCCTCCTTCTTTGGAGCATACGATAGGGCAGGGCGCGGCGACGGCGATGAGAAAGCATACGGGGCAGGGGCGCGGCTGCGTCCGGGTCAGGGCAGAGGGACACGAGGATCGGCGGCATCGGGGACAGGGCGCGGCGAGGGCGTCCGCGACAGCTAGCTCGGGCAGCCTGCCAGCATCGTGGATGGATTCACTACCATTGGGGGGATAGGAGGAGGAGAGATCGAAGTGGGGATGGGCGGTTCTGAAAATTCATAAGTGCTACTTACATACCCAGAGTATTGGTCCTGGTTCGTGGAACCAACCGGGAC
>NW_021245561.1:0-1796 GCF_002162155.2 Triticum dicoccoides | reverse complement strand
GAGCGGAATCACCTGGACCTGCATCTGGAGTTGTAGTATCTGTGAGCCACAGGGACTCAGCAATCTCACACCCACGCGATCAAAACTATTTAAGCTCATAGGAATGGATAAGGCAAATATGTGTGGGGCTGCAGCAAGCGACTAGCATATGTGGTGGCTAACTTATACGCAAAAGAGAGCGAGAAGAGAAGGCGAAGCACGAGCGAGAAACTAAAGGAACATCCTGCGCAAGCATAACTCCAACACCGTGTCCACTTCCCGGACTCCGCCGAGAAGGGGCCATCACGGTAACACACACGGTTGATTCATTTTAATTAAGTTTAATTCAAGTAATCTACAACCGGACATTAACAAATTCCCATCCGCCCATAACCGCGGGCACGGCTTTCGAAAGATCAATCCCTGCAGGGGAGTCCCAACTTAGCCCATGACAAGCTCTCACGGTCAACGAAGGAATAGACCTCCACCCGGGACACACCGATCAGACTCGGTAACCCGGTACAACAAGACATTTAGACAGGTTAAAACAAGTCCAGCAACACCGCCCGAATGTGCCGACAAATCCCGATAGGAGCTGCACATATCTCTTTCTCAGGGCACACTCAGATGAGACTAGCTACGAGTAAAACCAACCCTCAAGTTTCCCCGAGGTGGCCCCGCAGACAGCTCAGTTCGGACCAACACTCAGAGGGAGCACTGGCCCAAGGGGGGCTAAAATACGATGACCCTCGGGCTCCGGAAACCCAAGGGAAAAGAGGCTAGGTGGAAAATGGTAAAACCAATGTTGGGCATTGCTGGAAAAGCTTTAATCAAGACGAACTATCAAGGGGTTCCCATTATAGCCCAACCGTGTAAGGGACGCAACAATCCGGGAACATAACACCGATATGACGGAAACTAGGGCGGCAAGAGTGGAACAAAACACTAGGCGAGAGGCCGAGCCTTCCACCCTTTACCAAGTATATAGATGCATTAAGATAACATAGCAATATAATGATATCCCGACAAGTAAATAAATGTTCCAACAAGGAACGGCTCCAATCTTCACCTGCAACTAACAACGCTATAAGAAGGGCTGAGCAAGGCGGTAACATAGCCAATCAACGGTTTGCTAGGACAAGGTGGGTTAGAGGTTCAACATGGCAATTGGGAGGCTGACAAGCAAAAGGTAGGCATCGTAGCATTGGCAAAGCAAAAGAGCGAGCAAACTAGCATAGCAAAGTTAGTAGTGATTTCGAGGGTATGATCATCTTGCCTGCACAGTTGTCAGAGTTGACTGGATCCTCACAAGCGAACTCAACGGGCTCCTCGGTAGCGAACTCGTCTCCCGGCTCTACCCAACAAGACAAACAAGCAACAAGGATACAATCAACCACGGTCAAGACCAAGCAATATGATGAAATGACGATATGCTATGCGGGATGCGATGCGGGATGCAAAATGCAAGATATGACAGGAAATGCATGAACCTGGCATCAACTTGGAAAACCAAGTGTGCCACTGGATAGAGGGGATGAAATCGCTTGAAAACGATATAAAGATCATTGGAATCGGAGTTACGGTTTAGAAATGGCAAGCGTTTTAAGATATGACACCGGTCTGCGATTACAGCAAGTAGGCATCTAAATGCAACAAAATGAACATGCTACAGCCACCAAACATGAAAACAAAATATATGGCAGTGAAGTACACAAGATGGTTGACAAAACACTAGCACTGAGCCATAGGCAAATTCATCCATTAAGAGGTTCAAACAAGCATGGCTAAAACGCAAATGCAAAACAGATTTCAGACTT
>NW_021245560.1:0-609 GCF_002162155.2 Triticum dicoccoides | reverse complement strand
TTTTTCACTAGAGTTGCACTAGTTCTATACCCTAGTACAAATAATTTGACAGTAGCGTTGAGCTAGCTCTATAAGCTAGTTGAAATAATTTTACACTCGAGTTGAACTAGCTCTCTAGCCTAGTACAAATAATTTTACACTAAAGATGAACTAGCTCTATAAGCTAGTTAAAATAATTTTACACTAGAGTTAAACTAGCTCTATAAGCTAGTTCAAATAATTTTACACTAGAGTTGAACTAGCTCTATAGCCTAGTACAAATAATTTTACACTACAATTGAACTAGCTCTATAAGCTAGTTGAAATAATTTTACACTAGAGTTGAGCTAGCTCTATAAGCTAGTTCAAATAATTTTACACTAGAGTTGAACTAGCAATATACGCTAGTTCAAATAATTTTACACTAGAGTTGAACTAGCTCTGTAGCCTAGTACAAATAATTTTACACTAGAGTTGAACTAGCTCTATAAGCTAGTTCAAATAATTTTACACTAGAGTTAAACTAGCACTATAGTCTAGTACAAATAATTTTACACTAGAGTTGAACTAGCTCTATAGCCTAGTACAAATAATTTTACACTAGAGTTGAACTAGCTCTATAAGCTAGTT
>NW_021245559.1:0-939 GCF_002162155.2 Triticum dicoccoides | reverse complement strand
ATCTTTCATATCTTTTGAACAAAAAGTCTGAACTAAGTTATGTTTTCATATTCGTGTTTGGCTGGATGAGTGCTTTTAAATAAGATCTAGGTTAAGTACATTTTGAAGAGTTTTTAAAAATTCTGTAAAGTTTCAATATTTAAAATTTAGTAGGACCGGCCGACAAAATTATAGATTTAATGCCTGCGACCAACAAAAAAATCCCTTTAAGATTCAACTCTGAAACTTGATGCGAGCGACCGAGAAAATCATAAGTTTCAGATGCAAAATCTTAAATTTCAAAGATTATAACTTAAAACTTGTTGTGCCCTCATGCGGGATCCAGGTACTTTGCCGATCGCGAGGCAGTCAGCCGGCGAGGGTGGGCTGGGCAGGTGCATGCTCCAACACCTGCGTGCCCCTGCAAATTTTTCGGAAGGAGTTGTATATATACATGATGATGAAATGATCCAGGAAACATGACACTAGAAGATGACGTAGCACCATACATATAATTCTGATTTAATTGGCGTGTGCAGACACACACGCAGCTAGCCTGAGATGAGAGAGACCAGCCGAGGACGACGACCATGACAATGACATGCACGTCCCCATGTTTGTTTTGTTTGCACTCAGAATCCTGTTGGCGCAGCTCTCTCTCTCGTAGCTAGAGGTAGAAGAAGGAGGAGCACACAGTATACTGGATTTTCACCCAGCTTCACAGCCCCGTTACTCTTCTCAACAAATATATAGTCACGTCCATGGCTTTGTAGTCCTACAGCTACGCAGCGCCCACGTCTCCTGCGCATACATGCACGTAGCGGAGCGAGCGATCCGTCCGGCCAACGACGCGCACACAACGCGCTCGATTCATCTGATCGTAACAGCCTCCCTACTGCATGGTGCATGCACACAGCTCCTATGCATGTCAAGCTAACTAACTCCAACACA
Organism: Triticum dicoccoides; assembly: GCF_002162155.2. Lineage (NCBI taxonomy): Eukaryota > Viridiplantae > Streptophyta > Magnoliopsida > Poales > Poaceae > Triticum > Triticum dicoccoides. The sequence continues at coordinate 9 of NW_021245559.1, read as the reverse complement.
CACACACAC
>NW_021245558.1:0-540 GCF_002162155.2 Triticum dicoccoides | reverse complement strand
GTTGATTCTCAGGCAAACAAAAAGGAATTTATCATTTTTTTCTTATTGTTGAATAATGCCAAATCAAATCAAAAAAATATGCAAAAGTAAAAAGGAAATGAATTACTCTTCCATGGAAGAAAAGAATGAACACAGCAGCAAAATACATTAAGGTAGAACAAATGAAGGGAAGCAAAAATTTATTGGTATGAAACGTATAGTCTGACTGTATTACACATACACAAGTATGTGCGAGCGACCAAAAATCCACACAAAATCCATGGTATCGTGCTTATTACATGAATGATTGAAAATCAAAGTTGTCCATGCCGGGAAACGTGCTTCCGGACTTGAAACAAGCGACTAAAACTGGAATCTTGAATCATGTATGATGTCTTCACGCCTTGCTTTTCTTTGCGATGTCGCGGATTTTGTTCTTCACACATTCGAGCGTGTTGGTAGGTGAGAGAAGCAACTCGGCGACGAGACGCCTTCTCCTTGCATTAACCGTGGCCTGCAATTTTTAGAACAATGTTGAATGAATAGAAGTTGGTATTATAC
>NW_021245557.1:0-1407 GCF_002162155.2 Triticum dicoccoides | reverse complement strand
TTGACTCTAGTGCAAGTGGGAGACTGTTGGAAATATGCCCTAGAGGCAATAATAAAAGTATTATTATATTTCCTTGTTCATGATAATTGTCTTTTATTCATGCTATAACTGTATTATCCGGAAATCGTAATACACGTGTGAATACATAGACCACAATATGTCCCTAGTGAGCCTCTAGTTGACTAGCTCGTTGTGATCAACAGATAGTCATGGTTTCCTGGCTATGGACATTGGATGTCGTTGATAACGGGATCACATCATTAGGAGAATGATGTGATGGACAAGACCCAATCCTAAGCATAGCACAAAGATCGTGTAGTTCGTTTGCTAGAGCTTTGCCAATGTCAAGTATCTCTTCCTTCGACCATGAGAGCGTGTAACTCCTGGATACCGTAGGAGTGCTTTGGGTGTATCAAACGTCACAACGTAACTGGGTGACTATAAAGGTGCACTACAGGTATCTCCGGAAGTATCTATTGTTTTATGCGGATCGAGACTGGGATTTGTCACTCCGTGTAAACGGAGAGGTATCTCTGGGCCCACTCGGTAGGACATCATCATATGCGCAATGTGACCAAGGAGTTGATCACGGGATGATGTGTTACGGAACGAGTAAAGTGACTTGCCGGTAGCGAGATTGAACAAGGTATTGGATACCGACGATCGAATCTTGGGCAAGTAACATACCGATAGACAAAGGGAATTGAATACGGGATTGATTAAGTCCTTGACATCGTGGTTCATCCGATGAGATCATCGTGGAACATGTGGGAGCCATCATGGGTATCCATATCCCGCTGTTGGTTATTGACCGGAGAACGTCTCGGTCATGTCTACATGTCTCCCGAACCCGTAGGGTCTACACACTTAAGGTTCGATGACGCTAGGGTTATAAAGGAAGTTTGTATGTGGTTACCGAATGTTGTTCGGAGTCCCGGATGAGATCCCGGACATCACGAGGAGTTCCGGAATGGTCCGGAGGTAAAGATTTATATATGGGAAGTCCTATTTTGGCCACCGGAAAATGTTCGGGATTTTTCGGTATTGTACCGGGAAGGTTCTAGAAGGTTCCGGAGTGGGGCCCACCTGCATGGGGGGACCCACATGGACGTGGGTAGTGGGGGCAAGGCCCCACACCCCTGTTCAAGGCGCACCAAGATCCCCCCTTAGAAGGAATAAGATCATATCCCGAAGGGATAAGATCAAGATCCCTAAAAAGGGGGGATAACAATCGGTGGGGAAGGAAATAATGAGATTTCTTTCCTCCCACCTTGGCCAACGCCCCAATGGACTTGGAGGGCAAGAAACCAGCCCCTCCACCCCTATATATAGTGGGGAGGCGCATGGGAGCTATAGACGAAGTTCTGGCGCAGCCCTCCCCCTCTCCCAAGTCGTCCTCCTCTCCCG
>NW_021245556.1:0-4296 GCF_002162155.2 Triticum dicoccoides | reverse complement strand
AATTCCTATAACAATCCCGATATAAAGATGGTAATACTCCAAGGTAGAACAGAACAAAAGCTGGATTAGCAATTTGATCTGCGGAGCACAACTTCTTTGACCCAATCCTGGATATGGAAGAGGTACTGGAGTTTGTTTCTCCTAGTCATTCTGCGATAGAATGGCTTGACGGACCACAAGAGTAATAGGCATCGATAAACGAACGCACGCATACTCTTGACTATCAATTGATAGACGAAGGTCAGAATGCAACTAAAGAGAACAACTCAAAGGAACATATAATTTTCTGAGTTGTGGATGCATAGATTAGTATGTCGAACCAAGTTCAACATATTTCTTCCGGATAACCCATGCAGAAAGGTAGAACTGGCAGAGTCACGATTTATGAATGGAGAACTCCTCAAGAATAATCCTGTTGTGATATTTCAGTTCAACGAGGAACTTCTTCCATAAGTAGTTCATGGTATTTGGAAGAAGAAGATACCACGGACTTCAAGGACTATCGCAAAGGTTACTAATATCCTGAAGGCACTAGCAATTACTATCAACATGAAGTAGGTAGAGTGAATCTCGGGTTCAAGAACCCAGGGACAGAATGCCTACTAACTAAATGGCATCACAGGATGCTTTCGATAAGAAAGGCCAGAATCTTCACACTGGGAACACAAATCATGGCTTAATTACTAGATGATCCCCTAAGACACCTAGGGTCATAATAGTATCTCCAACATATATGTCAAGGTAACAGAGTACCTCAACTCACTAATTAGTGTGGTTAATCTGGCCCAAAGGAACATTGAAACGGGAGGAAGGAATTTGCAAGTGCATCAGACTGTTTAGAGACCTGAGATGACTCGGACAGCGTAACGGCTGTAAATGCTCAAAAAAAGGTTTGAGACATTCACAAAAATGGTGGCATAACCACCCAGAAACACAATATCAAGGTTTCAAGATCAACGATTAACATACGGAAGTAATAGGAGCTGAAACGAGGCTTAATTCCAACAATTCTATAAGTCTACGGATTAGTAACACGTGATCCTGATAGAAAGAAGAGATAGCCTAGTTCTTAATCCCCGCAGGAAAGATAAGATGACTCAGATCAGAAGGCATAAGGTATAAGAAGTAAAAAGAGCCTTACGTTCCATCCCACAATCAATTCCCCTACATATAACTAAAGAATTTCTAGACTCAACATCGACCAGTTTGGCTTGGTAATCCTACAGGCAGTCAAGCTCTGATACCAACGCTGTCAGGACCCCGACTCAATGCCACATCGATCTAGCATGTAACACCTCATATCACCTTGCGGCCTCACGCACGGTATTCCCACGGGTGTCGCCTTACCTTTGCCCGGGACCGTTTGCGCCTTTTGGCACACGTATATGACAGTGTCGCTAGCATCCATATGATAAGGAGCCCGGGGCTGACATGGCTAGTCGTAAACCCAAAGTGGCACAGACTTACAGGGACAGGCATCCATGACCCAGCATCGAACGTGTCGGTCATCAGCGAGTGAATCCAGGCTGTAGCACTGGGCTAGCAGGACTCCGGTGAACCGGGCTGTAGCGGGCTAACAGGACTCCGGTATTCATCGCGTGACATTTCCCCGAAGGGACAGACACAGGAACGAAGAAGGACACATGCCGGCCAGCCTAAGTGTCCCGGAGCAGTAGCAAGCTACCATGGCTCGGTGGAAACACTAGGAGACATTTCCCGGTAAGAGAGGCTACCAAGGATAAACAACTAGGTTGTCAGATCCCACACATACCAAGCATTTCAATAACATACACACAATATGCTCGATATGTGCAAATACAACATGGCATCACAACATGACTCTACAATTCAAGTATTTTAATCAATAGGCTCCGAGGAGCGAGATATTACAAACATGGGTCTCACGACCCAACAATCAGAGCATACAAGTCAAAGCACAAGCGGAAGCTATCATGTCTGGGTACAGACATCTATAAATGAAAAAGGCCGAGAAGCCTGACTATCTATCAGATCCTGCCGAGGGCACAAGATCGTAGCTGAGGTAACAAGCTAAACGTCGAAGTCCACGTGGAACTACTAGTGAGACTGAAGTCTCTCTGCAAAAACATAAAATAGGCAAACGTGAGTACAAATGTACCCAGCAAGACTTACATCAGAACTAACTACATATGCATCATTTTCAACAAAGGGATGGTGGGGTTTAACTGCAGCAAGCCAGCTTTGACTCGGTGGCTATCCTAAACTACGACTGCAAGCGACTCTTTTGAGGTGGCGCACACGAGTCCACATATTCACCATATCAATACACCACTATGGATCCGCTCTCGTTCCCCTACGAGAACGCCATCCATAGCACTCACGCTTATCTTGCGTATTTTAGAGTATCCACTTTCACTTGTCTATGAACTGATATAAGCAACCCAGAGGTCCTTTTCCGTGGACACGGCTATTCGAATAGATTAGGTTAACCCTGCAGGGGTGTACTTCTTCACACACGCTCTCACCACTTACCGCCGTTTACACGACATGTACTCGGCAACCTTCAAGCGGAAGCCCAACGTGGGTGTCGGCCACGGCCTGCCTAAACACTCAAGTCTCTAGTCCAGGTTTATCGCCTATTCGGGTTCCATCCATGAGGAGATCCGGCCGGAGTTTCGCTCACAGCCCCAAACGATGTGTACAGGGTTCCGTGACACCAAACGGGTGCCCGGTTTACCCGGCCACGTGCCTACCGCATCACAGCCCACCCCTACGGTCAGCGCTGTCCACGGCCTCCAGCATACTACAAACACCAGAAACTACTTGCAACTCCTGGACAGTGGACAAGGGTGATTAAGAAGCCGAGAGGGTCCATTGGTTTCGGGCCCAATGCGTGGTAGTAGCTGAATCATGGATCACAAACACAGAACTCAGTTCCTGAGGACGGCTGCAATGAGACAACCCACCATGTACTCCTACATGGCCTCTCACCGCTACCTTTACCAAATCGTGTTCACACACTTAGCTCACACACAGTAGGACATGTTCACACACCTCTGATTCATCCCCGATGAATCAGACCTGACTCAACTCTAAGCAGTAGCAGGCATGACAAACAAACATGAATGAGTAGGCACAACAGGGCTCAAACAACTCCTACTCATGCTAGTGGGTTTCATCTATTTACTGTGGAATGACAGGTCATGCAAAGGATAAAGGGGTTCAGCTACCGCAGCAAGTAACAGATGAATCGGTGTTGTCCTAATGCATTAAAAGAGAGCAGGAGCGAGAGAGTAGGATTGTATCGGAATGAACAAGGGGGTTTTACTTGCCTGGCACTTCTGAAGATAACATTGAGTCTTCATCAGTGTCAACGATCACATCATCGGTATCGCGTCTATCGAGAGGGGACAAATACCGGCAACACAGAAGGGAACACAATCAATGCAATGCACAATATGATGCATGATCATGACATGGCAAAATGAATGTGTTTTGGGCTAATGCAACTAGCAACAGATTAAATGAAGTTGGTTTGAATACAAGATTCAAATTCAAACTCCATATGTGATTATTCAAATGCCATTTAATTGATGTGTGCTAAACAGCAGCTATAAGTTGTTCTAACATGCATGAAAATGGTACAGATGGATTCCTTGAATTTTTCTGATAATTTTTCATATATAAATTATTTAATTTGGAGTTACGGTTAATTTTCTATGATTTATAGAAGTTTTAGGCATTTTCTGGAATTTCTTGAATTAAATCAAATCCAGAAAGCATTACTGCGTCAGCATGACGTTGGCATGACGTCAGCAAGTCAACAGGGGCCGGCTCGGGTCAAACCTGACGTGTGGGGTCCACACGTCAGTGATACAGGGGCTAATCCCGCGTTGACCCGGGCTTTGACCCACTACGGGGCCCACTGTCAGTGGCTGTGGGGGGGGTGTTTAGGCGTCATTAGTGTTAATTAGGCGTGCCACGTCGGCAGTCGCCGGAGTTCGGCCGGCGATGACCAAAACTGCGGCGGGAGCTCGCCGGAGTGGCGCTGCGAGGGGTTTTGGGCCAAGCCAAGGGCACCAGAGGGTAGCCCGTGCCCGTGCGCATCTAGGGGGGCCAACGGGAGGTGCGGGGGTGGCCGGGGTTCGCCGGAATGGAGCCCGAGGCGGCGGCCGGAGCTCGGGTGGGTGCGGGGTTAGCGCTGCGGCTTGCAAACAAGCTAGCTGCCACGCTAGCGTTGCTCCACGGGTCGTTGCGAGTGCAACGGACGCACGCGCGGGGCCATTTGGTCACCGGGGCTTCGCCGGCGACGAGTCC
>NW_021245555.1:0-1061 GCF_002162155.2 Triticum dicoccoides | reverse complement strand
TATATATATATATATATATATATATATATATATATATATATATATATATATCCTGTCTTCGCAGTAAACCGGCCAAACCGTAAAATTACGGTACATAATCGGGCCGTCATGCAATCACGATGTAGGTTGGGCCTGAAACGTGCCAATCAGCTCACGGGCCGGCAGCAGCCCGAAATGAACCCCGGCCCATGATTGTGCGAATCAAATCACAGGCTTTTAACAGGCCGAAAAATTGTCTCGGTCCTTGTTTGGCCCAATTAGATATCGGCTGCGAGCAGGACGGATGCAAACCGGGTCGTAGTTAGGCCCAACTATATGACGGGCTTTTAACAGGCTGAAATTAATATAGGGCCGAAATGTTAAAAGGGCCCTTAACAGGCCAAAACTAATATTAGGCCGAATTACTAAGTGGGCCTTTAGCAAGTGGGCCCAAAAGCATAGTGTCCAGTTGACGGGCCGAATCTGATATGGGCCATAATTAGGCCCAAAACCTCTTAAAGGGTCGGACCTGATCTGGGACGTAATTTGGCCTAGAATGTGGTAGGCTTTTAACGGGCCGGATCTCATATGGGCCACTATTAGGCCCGGAGCGTGGCAGGCCATTAATAGACCGTATCAAATATGGGCCGGCATTTGGCCCAAAACATGGCAGCCAGTTAACGGGCCGGCCTACTAGGGTCCTCAAAATCTTGTGGGCCTACAGCTGGGCCAACCCATTAATGTTGGCGAAATCTCGTGGGCCTTTAGCTGGGCCAGCCCATTATGACCCGCAAGAATTTTGTGGGCCTTTACCTGGGCCGGCCTATTATGGCACACAAAAATCTTGTGGGCCTGTACCTGGGCCGGCCCATTATGGCCCATGAAATCTTGTGGGCCTTTAGCTGGGCCAGCCCATTATGGTCCGCAAAATCTCATGGGCCTTTAGCTGGGCTGGCCCATTATGGTCCGCAAAATCTTGTGGGCCTTTAGTTGGGCCGGCCCATTTAAACTTGTTGGGTCGTGTCACATGTCGACGTATCATAGGCGCCTTCTGTCTAGTGAGTGGATGACATCTGTCCCGA
>NW_021245554.1:0-392 GCF_002162155.2 Triticum dicoccoides | reverse complement strand
GTGGGTTGTCTCATTGCAGCCGTCCTCAGGAACTGAGTTCTCTGTTTGTGATCCATGAACAGTTACTACCACACATTGGATTCCGGTAACTCGGCCCCTCTCGGCTTATTAATCAACTCGATCTCTGTCCAGGAGTTGCAACTAGTTTCTGGTGTTTGTAGGTAGTGTTAGTAGTCTACCAAGTGGCACCCGGTACATGTGGGCTTGGGACAGACTAGGCACAGTGGCACGGTGTACCAAGTGGCACCCGGATGGTGGGCTTGGGAACCCTGCACACATCGTTTGGGGCCGTGAGCGACACCCCGGCCAGATCTCCTTGCGAATGGAACCCGAATAGGCGATAAACCTGGACTAGAGACTTGTTGGTTAGTCAGGTCGTGGCCGACTCCCTC
>NW_021245553.1:0-389 GCF_002162155.2 Triticum dicoccoides | reverse complement strand
AGCTCGTGTTTGATCTTTCTGAGCAATGTTCCGAGGAAACTTCTAAGTGCTCATGATCTTCATAGAAGAAAAAGCGCTCGCCGGACTGCGAGCACAGGAATTGCCAACCCAATCAACACCAGCTAGGCTCCAGCGCCCGGACTGGAGGGGGAGGCAAGCGCAAGACGCGAACCGGATCCTACTCAAACGGAGGATACCGACAGACTGTCCGCCACAAAGTCGGAGGTGGAGAGCGCTATGAATCATAGACATCGCCGGACAGTTTTTCAAGAGGCATGCTTTTCCCCTGAGGCATTGGATGCCTTTAACGCAGGGGACGCGCATCTCTGGGCTGCTCAAAATGGTTTTACCTGGGCCATGGAGCAGTATGTTAAAGACATACGGGTAAG
>NW_021245552.1:0-593 GCF_002162155.2 Triticum dicoccoides | reverse complement strand
CACTGGGCACTGGATCAATATGTTAGTCCCAAAAATAGTATAAAAAGTTGCCAAAAGTATATGAAAGTTGTATAATATTGGCATGGAACAATAAAAAATTATAGATACGACAGAGACGTATCATCCGCAAAACTTCCTTTTGCTCTTTCCAAAAACCTTGTGGGCTTTCCCCTTTGGCCCAAAGAAAGTGTTCTCGTTCCCAAACATTTCGAGAAACATCCGGAACCTCTTCCGGTGAATTTCGGAACCCTTTCGGAGACTAAACACTATTATCCCATATATCAATATTTATCTCCGGACCATTCCAAAGTTCCTCGTCATGTCTGTGATCTTATCCGGGACTCCGAACAACATTCGGTTGCCAACATACATAACTCATATAATACTATATCGTCAACGAACATTAAGCGTGCGGACCCTACGGGTTCGAGAACTATCTAGACATGACCGAGACACCTCTCTGGTCAATAACCAATAGCGGAACCTGGATGCCCATATTGGCTCCTACATATTCTACGAAGATCTTTATCGGTCGAACCGCATAACAATATACGTTGTTCCCTTTGTCATCGGTATGTTACATGCCCGAGATT
>NW_021245551.1:10120-13293 GCF_002162155.2 Triticum dicoccoides | reverse complement strand
CTCAGTATGAAGGTCACGACTGGCTTCTCGTCGAATATAAATGGAATAATAAATATGCCAGAGAAAAAGTTTCAGAACCTAAAGTCTCATGACTGCCACGTGATTATGACGCAACTGCTTCCGGTTGCATTGAGGGGGCTTCTACCGGAAAACGTCCGATTAGCCATTGTGAAGCTATGTGCATTCATCAATGCAATCTCTCAGAAGGTGATTGATCCAGAAATCGTACCAAGGCTAAGGAGTGATGTGGCGCAATGTCTTGTCAGTTTCGAGCTGGTGTTCCCACCATCCTTCTTCAATATCATGACGCACGTCCTAGTTCATCTAGTCGACGAGATTGTCATCCTGGGGCCCGTATTTGTACACAATATGTTCCCCTTTGAGAGGTTCATGGGAGTCCTAAAGAAATATGTCCGTAACCGCGCTAGGCCAGAAGGAAGCATCTCCATGGGCCATCAAACAGAGGATGTTATCGGGTTTTGTGTTGACTTCATTCCTGGCCTTAAGAAGATAGGTCTCCCTAAATCGCGGTATGAGGGGAGACTGACTGAAAAAGGCACTCTTGGAAGAGACTCAATAATATGCAGGGACGGATATTCTTGGTCTCAAGCACACTACACAGTTCTACGGAACTCTACCTTGGTGACCCCATATGTCGATGAACACAAGAACAGTCTGCGCTCCAAACACCCGGAGCAGTGCGACGACTGGATTACATGTGAACACATCAGGACTTTCAGCAGTTGGTTGGAAACACGTCTCAGAGGTGACAACACTGTTTGTGATGAGTTGTAATTGTTGTCCAGGGGACCATCTTTGATTGTATTGACTTACAAAGGATACGAGATAAATGGGAATACATTTTACACGATCGCCCAAGATCAAAAGAGCACCAAGCAAAACAACGGTGTCCGCTTTGATGCAGCAACCGAGAGCGGAAAGGACACATATTATGGTTACATAGTGGACATATGGGAACTTGACTACGGACCTGATTTTAAGGTTCCTTTGTTTAAGTGCAAATGGGTCAATCTGTCAGGCGGCGGGGTACAGGTAGACCCACAGTACGGAATGACAACAGTGGATCTAAAAAATCTTGGGTACACTGACGAACCGTTCGTCCTAGCCAATGATGTGGCACAGGTTATCTATGTGAAGGACATGTCTACCAAACCGAGAAAAAGAAAAGATAAGGAAGCGAATACATCATATGATGAGCCAAAGCGCCACATAGTTCTTTCAGGAAAAAGGGACATCCTGGGAGTGGACGGCAAGACAGACATGTCTGAAGATTATGAAAAGTTTCATGAAATTCCTCCCTTCAATATCAAGGCTGACCCAAGCATCCTGATAAACAATGAAGATTATCCATGATTACGGCGCAATAAGCAAATGACACAAGCGAAGAAAAAGTGAAGACTTTCTCCCGCAACTATTATAATGATACCATGCCAACTTTGTAACACACGAACATGCTACCATTGTCCGTTTTGTACATGCACATGCTATGTGGGTGAAATTATGATACCATGCCAACTTTCAACTTTTTCAGAGTTCATTTGAAATGCTTTCATGTCTTATGGTTCGGCCCTCGTAATACCATGACCATTAGTCCCTGGCCCATGCCAACTTTCAACTTTCAACTTTCTAAAACTAATGGCACTAACAGAAAGTTTATAATTTTGCTCCTCGCCCCTGGCCCATGACCATTAGTCCCGGTTTGTGCCACAAACCGGGACTAAAGGGTTGGTCCTTGTTGCGGGCGGAGTTTACTCCCACCTCGCCAACCGAAGGGGGCTCACACCGATTTATAAGCCCTTCCCTCTCTGCCTTGTTGAGCTCCTCTCAGAGTGAAAATAGATGCCCTAATAGAGAAAAGTTTAACCTAAATTCATAGTGAATTTCTCTGAAATTCATAGAAATTTACTATGAATTTAGGTTGAATTTTCTCTATAAGCGCATCTATTCTCATTTTTTAGTAAGTTAATCACAAACTTGTGATTCAAACAATTTTCAAAGAATTCAAATTTTAACTATTCAAATTTGAAAACTAATGGCACTAATAAAAAGTTTATAATTTTTCTAAAACTAATGGCACTAACAGAAAGTTTATAATTTTGCTAACCTAAAAGCAAACAGAATTAAAAATTAAAACAAAAAAACAAAAGAAAATAAATAATGCAAAATAAATCAAAAAACAGGGAAAAACTATTTTTATAGTAAAGTTAATCACAAAATAAAATGGCACTAACAGAAAGTTTATAATTTTTCTAAAACTAAAAGAAAAAAGAATAAAAAATAAAGCAAAAAACAAAAGAAAATAAATAATGCAGAAAACAAAACAAAAAAACTGGAAAAATAGCAACAATAAGTATTTTATTGTAAGTAGAAACAAAATAAAATAAATAAAGCAACAAAGAAAACAAAAAAACAAAAAAAGTGTTTTTAAATTTGAAAACTAATGGCATTAACAAAAAGTTTATAATTTTTCTAAAACTAAAAGCATAAAGAATTAAAAAATAAAGCAAAAAACAACAGAAAATAAAATAAATAAAGCAACAAAAAAACAAAAAAAATGCCACCTACTGGGCCCCCACGGCCTGAATACGACTAGAAACCCATCAAAGCGCCAGGATTCAGGCCCGCAGGAGGCCCAATAGGCCCATAGGCATAGCAGTGACAATTAGGCCCGTAAGCCTGCAATGGAGAGAAGCTCGAGAGGGGTGCGGCAGTGGGGCTTATAAACCACTGCGCACCCCTCTCAACTAGCGAGGTGGAACTAAACTTTCGACGCCGCAGCCGCACAAGGCCCACCAACCGGGACCAAAGGCCGCCGCTTCCCGCCCTTTGGGCTGCTGAAAAGAGGCCTTTGGTCCCGGTTGGTGGCACCAATCAGGACTAAAGGGGGCATTGGTCATGGTTGGTGCCACGAACCGTGACCAATACCTTGTCTATATATACAGCACTTGTGAAAATTTTGGTTCAGTTCTTCAATCCCGCCCCAAGACGCCGCCAGGCTGCCCCTCTACTCGCCTCGCCGTCGCCGCCGTTGCCCCTGCCCCACCCCCGAGCGCGCCCTGCCTCGCCGTCGTCGCCGGCCGCCCGTCCGCCGCCCCCGAGCACCCCCTGCACCGCCGAGCCCGTCCGCCGCCCCCAAGCACCCTCTATACCTC
>NW_021245551.1:3041-5968 GCF_002162155.2 Triticum dicoccoides | reverse complement strand
TAGTACTACTTCTGTCATTAAGTCTCTGAATATAGCTCAGCTCTTTCATTGCATGTATTTATAATCATCCTCACTATATTATGCAGATTGAAGATCGCCGAATTGAAGAAAAGACAAGTCGATGATATTGGGTTCATTAACACATATCTCATAGATGCAACTCGGGTTAAATTTCATGCCGCAGATACCGAGGCGAACTTGCTACGATCGTTGGTAATAAATGAAAACAAAGATATAATACTTTTTCCTTACAACTTCAAGTGAGTGTTACTGTCTTGTGCGTATTCGGTTTCCCTTATATATTAGTCAAGGTTATAGTAATGTAATTGATGAGTTATGCATGTGTGTGCAGTTACCACTATATTCTCCTAGAGATTAAGCTTGAGCAGGGACTAGTAACTGTCTTAGACTCAAGACGAAAAGATCCCCAGGACTATGCGGACATGACTCAAATGCTCGAGAAGTAAGTTAAATTGATCATTATCCACCATATCAGCAACTTTGTTCATTTCCTGATATATCAAGCAATTGTTTTCTTTGTCTGGCAGGGCTTGGAAAAAATTCTCCAAAAAAGCTCCAGGACTCCCGAAGAAGCTGCAATTTAAACACCTGAAAGTAAGTACTATAGTAGCATGTTCCGCGCATCTCTTATTGATTTGGCATTCTTGCTTATCAGTTTGATTGACCTCTATTTCTTGTAAAGTGGTTGTGGCAGGAACAAGGGAATGATTTCCGTGGATACTACGTTTGCGAGTCCATCCGCCACACGACCTGTGAGCGGGGCTACACTGACGAACAATATGAAGTACGTAAATAACAACATTCACAATTTTATTTTATTACCATCATTTGTGTTGAGTTTCATTCATTCATATATATATATGTATTGACCCCCTTCTTCAAATTAGATGTTTTGGAAGCGGGATGAACTCCTAGCACCAGCTCGCATGCGAGAAATTCAAGAGGAATTGGCGGCATTCCTTCTTGACCACGTGATCGCTGAAGACGGAGAATACTATGTGGACCATGAGTCTGTATGATCATATTTGTAAGAGATAATTATTGTATATATGTAGCCGGTAGTGTCGGATAGATATACGAGACTTGTTGTTCGACCAATCTCTCGAAGAAGGAGAGGTGGTCGATATCAATTCTCTCTGTATGCATATATGTTCATGACGATCTTCTGTTTCCTTCGTTTGCTTACTAGCTAGCTAGTGTGTCTAGTCCTCTCTATACGTATGTATAGTACGTAGCGTCGACCAAGCACGGATATAGGAGAGGACACTTCTCTCTATTAATTATAGCTAGCTAACACAATATATGAAACACCTAAATTAACCCCCCAAAACCCCCAAAACCCCCAACCCCTTTCAAAAAAAAACAAAAACCCCAGCCACAGAAATGCTGACGCGTGGATGCCTATTTGTCCCGGTTGGTGCCACCAACCGGGACCAAAGGGTCTCCTGCCTGGGCTCTGCGCACAGGCCACGTGGAGGTCCATCAGTCCCGGTTCTGGATTGAACCGGGGCTAAAGGGACAGGGCATTAGTACCGACCCTCTAGTCCCGGTTCAGGAACCGGGACAAAAGGCCCTTATGAACCGGGACAACAAGCCCTTTTTCTACCAGTGACGGTACATGAGTTGTGAGTTGCCCTATTATTTTAAGAGTTCATAGGATGGGTTGATTATGAGACTCTAAATACATGATGCATTGTCTTTCAAAATTTATATTACTATCCATCGAAGTGTTTTATACGTTAGTATCTTAACATAAATATTTTTTGTGATTAAAAATTACAGCTTATTCCTTTGAGTGATCTGAGAAATATATTTGGATCAGGGAAGCATGCATGAAGCACAAGCAATCATCTCAGATATCAAATCTCAAGCATACAGAAATAGGCTTGCAAAATTCTTTAGTACTGATTTAGCTGCTGCTCCTCAGAAAGCCTCCAAAATCTCTGCGGAGAGTTATAGTTTGATCCTTAACTTGCGAGCAAAAGATGCATAAAGGTACCACCCTGACACCTGTTTTTTATTCCATCATTACTTTTACAGCACAGTTTTATGTTAGCTAGAAATTTTGTCCAGCTCATGCTAGCAAGATGTGTACTCCCTCCGTCCGAAAATACTTGTCATCAAAATAGATAAAAAAGGATGTATCTAGAACTAAAATATGTCTAGATACATCTCCTTTTATTCATTTTGATGACAAGTATTTCTGGACGGAGGAAGTACCATATTAGCTACAGTTTGAAGGTTATAATCCTTTTGTTTCCAGACTGAAGGTTATACATTCCTCCAGTGTGAAAGCTATTATTATTTGTCCAAATTTCTTTTGTGAAGATGTTTTATACATGGCCTTCAGATCTTAACACTCTGAAATCAACTATTGGCAATGCATATCAAATGGTGCTACCGCATCCGTCCTACTCTGTTTCCTTTAGTTGGTGCAAACCTTTGTTTATGTTTTAACTATATGCATTTGCCTATCAACTGATTTTCCCCTATCATATTGTGTTCCTGCAAAAGGTTCTTTTTTTCTATATATTTGTGCAGTTTTCATGTTAACTGGAAAGTACTGACGTACCAATGTTATCTATCCTAGCTACACCAAACTACAATTTTCTTGTTTTATTAATATGAGATATAAGAAAGTGCAGCGGGCATGGCTTGTACTCATGCTTGATGATATTTTGGTTAGGCTCCTGGACTGCCTCGTGGTCACAGTGAAGATGTGACACTTGTGGTTATCTTCATGTGGTATTGGTGGTCAGAGAAACAAAAAAAAAGCTGGAGCGAATGGTAATAGCCAACGACATGTACTCGACTGTCATGTCATCTTGGCCATGCCCTTCTTTGTGAACTATTATGTATGAAATATCCATAAAAAGCTTGAATAAGGTAGTAAACGGTGAGATGAA
>NW_021245551.1:0-1629 GCF_002162155.2 Triticum dicoccoides | reverse complement strand
AAACATGATTGGCCAGAATTTGTGAAGCAAAAGAAATCGGAGCAGTTCATTCAAATATCGAAAAAAATAAGGAAAATGCGGCTAAGAAGGAGTACAATCATATTATGGGGCCAGGAGGGTATCGCCTTTGGGAGCCTAGGTGGGAGAAGATGGAGAACGAGCTGAGGGCGCGAGGAATCCGTCCAGGTACGGAGGGATGGGACCCAAGGGCCAAAAGCTGGTGGTACGGGCATGGGGGAACGCTGAACCCGGAGACAGGGGACTGTGTTTACCGGGGCAAAATAATTAAACCCACCCAAGCCCTTATTGACGCAATGAGGGATGCTCAAGAGGGGAAGATCAAGTTCAACAGAGAGAACGACGCGCTGACAAAAGCCCTCGGGAATCCTGAACACGGAGGACGTGTACGAGGCATGGGGCACATTCCGTGGAAAATAGGTTCCCCCAGAACGATGACCCGTACGGTTACAGAAGCCGGAAGAGAAAGATGGATCGGGAAGCAGATGTTGTGGCGCGGTTGGCATCGGAAATGGATGTGATGAAGAAAACCGTGAGTGTACTAGTAGCCGAACGAGATGCAGCTCAGGCGCAGCATGAAGATCATCCAGCGGATCTCAGAAGCCAGCAGCGGAGAAGCAGTGTGGCTTCCACGGAGGCCCCACCGGCTGGTGCAGATGCACCGACGATCGAAATTACTGCACCGGAGCCTCTAGTGGTCGAAATTACTGCACCGGAGCCTCTGGTAGTCGAAATTACTGCACCGGAGCCTCCTCGCTACCCCGTGGACGATATAAAGGAGATGAAAGAATGTCATCTGTATTATCCTATCGGGAACATGTCCATGAAGGTAGCCATCGGCAGTGCTTTACCATATTTACCTGGAGCACTCCACCACAACACCCCCATTCAAGATGGCTATGCTCGTGTCATGGTGGAGGACATAGTCCAAGGGTTTGAGGACCTGGAGATTGACATTGCTACACCTGAAGGGGAGAAAAGACTTGGAGATGTCAAGCGCCATTTCATTCTATGGCAAAAGAAGTTTATCAA
This sequence comes from Triticum dicoccoides, assembly GCF_002162155.2. NCBI lineage: Eukaryota > Viridiplantae > Streptophyta > Magnoliopsida > Poales > Poaceae > Triticum > Triticum dicoccoides. Next base: position 579 of record NW_021245551.1, on the reverse strand, counting down.
GTTTCCAGGCGAGGCGCCAAGGACAACAAGTCCACCCCCCTACGGTGGTGGCGGTTCACCTACACCTCCGTCACGTCAGCCGACGCCCCCCAGTCCACAACGTCCGGCGGGTGATCAGACGCCGCCCCCAGTCCTCGTCCGGCGGGTGATCAGACGCCGCCCCCCAATCCACCTCCGGCAAAGAAGCAGAAACAGTCCTGGATTATTAACCCGGACCCTTATGTACCTAAGACCACAAAGGTACCGGAGCCATCATTGAAGCCTCTCCCCACAAGGCCTTGGGAACGTAGTGCCGAGGAAACTGCCGCGGCCGCGGCTGCTGATCATGAGAAATGGAAGGCGGACTGCAAGAAGAAAAGAGAGCCCGAGCCCAAGCCAGTATTTTCTGATGAGCAAAAGAAGTGGGCTAAGTCATTTTTGAGCACACCGTCCCAAGCCGCGAAGAATCTGCCTGACGACTATGCACGTGAACTTCGTAGGCAGGCACTCATGTTGAAGGAGAAGAAAGAGCGGGCGGAGAACCAGGAGAACAAAGCCTTGGAGGAGGCCGAGAAAACGGAATTAGAAAGTAAAAAAAGC
>NW_021245550.1:0-1245 GCF_002162155.2 Triticum dicoccoides | reverse complement strand
TGGGTTGCTTGTACAGTTCATAGACAAGTGAAAGTGGATACTCTAAAACTCGCAAGATAAGCGTGAGTGCTATGGATGGCCTTCCCGTAGGGAGACGGGAGCGGATCCATAGTGGTGTATTGATATGGTGAATATGTGGACTCGTGTGCGCCACCTCAAAAGAGTTGCTTGCAGTCGTAATTCAGGTTAGCCACTGAGTCAAAGCTGGCTTGCTGCAGTTAAGCTCCACTACCCCCTTTGTTGACACTGATGCATATGTAGTTAGTTCTGATGTAAGTCTTGCTGGGTACATTTGTACTCACGTTTGCCTATTTTATGTTTTTGCAGAGAGACGTCAGTATCGCTAGTAGTTCCGCGTGGACTTCGATGTTTAGCTTGTTACCTCATCTACGATCTTGTGCCCTCAGCAGGATCTTGTAGATTGTCAGGCTTCTTAGCCTTTTTCAATTGTAGATGTCTGTACTCAGACATGTTAAACTTCCGCATGTGCTTTGACTTGTATGCTCTGAATGTTGGGTCATGAGATCCATGTTTGTAATATCTCGCTCCTCGGAGCCTAATGAATAAATACTTGAGTCGTAGAGTCTTGTTGTGATGCCATGTTGTATTTACACATATCAAGCATATTGTGTGTATGATTGAAATGCTTGGTATGTGTGGGATCTGACAACCTAGTTGTTTATCCTTGGTAGCCTCTCTTATGGGGAAATGTAGTCTTGTGCTTTCATGAGCCATAGTAGTCCACTACAGCCCGGTTCACTGGAGTTCTGCTAGCCCAGCACTACTGCTCCGGAACACTTGACTGGCCGGCATGTGATTCACTTTGTTCCTGTGTCTGTCCCTTCGGGGAAATGTCACGCGGTGACATCCGGAGTCCTGCCTAGCCCGCTACAGCCCGGGTTCCCGGAGTCCTGTTAGCCCTGTGCTACAGCCCGCATTCGTACGCTGCTGACCGACATGCTCGATGTTGATTCATGTATGCCTGTCCCCGTAAGTTAGTGCCACTTTGGGTTCACGACTAGTCATGTCGACCCGGGTTCTCTGTCATATGGATGCTAGCGACACTATCATATACGTGAGCCAAAAGGCACAAACGGTCCCGGGCCATGGTAAGGTGACACCCGTGGGAATACCGTGCGTGAGGCCGCAAAGTGATATGAAGTGTTACAGGCTAGATCGGTGTGACTTAGAATCGGGGTCCTGCACTACAAGAAATACGGTCAATTATGACTCCCCATTTTTGTC
>NW_021245549.1:0-726 GCF_002162155.2 Triticum dicoccoides | reverse complement strand
CACTTCGAATTATCAGTTTGGTTTGGCCTACTAGATTGATCTTTCTTGCAATGGGAGAAGTGCTTAGTTTTGGGTTCAATCCTGCGGTGTCCTTTCCCAGTGATAGCAGGGGCAGCAAGGCACGTATTGTATTGTTGCCATCGAGGATAAAAAATGGGGTTTATATCATATTGCATGAGTTTATCCCTCTACATAAGGTCATCTTTCTTAATGTGTTACTCTGTTCTTCATGAACTTAGTACTCTAGATGCAGGCAGGAGTCGGTCGATGTATGGAGTAATAGTAGTAGATGCAGGCAGGAGTCGGTCTACTTGTCACGGGCGTGATGCCTATATACATGATCATGCCTAGATATTCTCATAACTATGCACTTTTTTGTCAATTGCTTGACAGTAATTTGTTCACCCATCGTAATACTTATGCTATCTTGAGAGAAGCCACTAGTGAAACCTATGGCCCCCGGGTCTATCTTTTATCATATAAGTTCTCCATCTACTTTTATTTGCATCTTTTACTTTCCAATTAATATCATAAAAATACCAAAAATATTTATCTTATCTTATTAGCTCTATTAGATCTCACTTTCGCAAGTTACCGTGAAGGGATTGACAACCCCTTTATCGCGTTGGTTGCTAGGTTCTTGTTTGTTGTGTAGGTGCGTGGGACTTTTGAGGAGCCTCCTACTGGATTGATACCTTGGTTCTCAAAAACTGAGGGAAATACTTA
>NW_021245548.1:0-2261 GCF_002162155.2 Triticum dicoccoides | reverse complement strand
AGATTTGGATGACCAGTCATGCAGGATGCAACATGGGGACGATGGGCACCAATCCATACAACACATACTGCACCTGTCAACTCTCAGTACGTGGTTGGTTGGCACGCGTATGTTGGTATGATGATAGCAAATGCTGGTACGTTTCTTATTTTTATTTATTATTCTATTTTAAGGACCGTCAGTTGTTCGCACATGAACACGTCACCGTGTACCTTCAACGCCAAAGATGATGCACCGCACCTCACGTTGAAGGAGGCCCGTTCGGAAATGCGGTACGCAAGCAATCCGGCGGGCGCTTTTGTAGACCTGAAATCCCACACGCTCGGAAGGCACCCTGTCAGGCCGTGCAGTGGCTATGGGCTGCCATAGATCGGCTTGACCGTCCCTAGGGCCTTGTGGTTCACCGTCCTGCAACAAGAAGAACGAACGAAGAACGAGGAAGAAAATGAACAAAGGAGAAGATAAAAATAAAGATAAAAGATAATATATTGATAGACCGATTGTGTGTTGTCCAATCGGCCGTCACCCCTTAGGTATATAAGTGGCGGCTAGACTTCCTGTGCAAGAAAAAGGCTTGGATTCACATCCAAAACCCTAGTCAATTCAGACGTTTTTTGTCCGAACATTCCAAAACCGTTCGGTTTAAAACTGGCTACAAAGTCTTTTTTAAGATGGTAAACGACCTCGGATGGAAACGAGCCCAAAAGCAATTTCGACCTTTTCAACAAGACGAACAACTTTCGTGTTTAATGTTTGTTTATCAGAGGCCGTCTTGAGGGGGTTTTCGGCTATTTTTCGAAGTCTGCAACAAAGAAATCTGAAACCTGGATGATTGCCCCTGGAGTGTCCGGCCATCCTAATTCAGTCGCGCATTTTCGGCTCTAAATTTTACATACGACCTTCGATTAAGACGATTTTTATATCAGAATCGACCGTTTCGACGAGACGAAGACAACCCGTGTATAAACTTTTATTATATGAGGCTGTCTTGGAGGCCTAATCGGCCAAACATTACTCTGCATACAAAATCCTAGTACTTTGAGCACAACTTCGGCCCTCAAGATGAGATCGGATGGTGATGGCCCAAATTCCTAAGATGTTCATGTCGACAATACTGAACTTTTTCATGTAGATCACTTCTCCATTTGAGCCCATCTTACTTAAGTTCTTGACTGTGCCAAAATATGGTGTCAACCGCGGTCTTGTTTTTTTTCTGTTCTTTTTTTGATAAGGTGAAGTATCACTTGTTGTTTCTCCTTTGGAGACCGTGGCACGTGTGAATTTTTGGACACTCTATGGGAGAATTTATAATTCTTGCTGAGGGATCACCCGGCGATGTGCATCTAAAGGAAAGGGTACACGCAGGGGCCGATGAAAAGGAAAATAGTAATTTTTTTAGCAGTAAAAAGAAAAATAGTTGGTATAGTATATTTAACCTTAATTTTTGTACTATTTGTTGGATTTACTATGAAGTTTAGGCCCAGTCATACTACTTTTGTGTAATTTCTACAACTTTTAACTTGGTATTGATGTTTGGCACCCCGAGTAACTAGATCCTAGATCCGCCATTGGGTACACGCTGTAGCTCGTGATGTTTAACTTTTTTTTATTTCGAAGGAGCTGAATCTCTATATTAATCAAACATCAATATTATAAGAAAACTCTTGAAAGAATGTTTTTCATCCTCTCCATCCCCCACATACCGATGACACGTCGATGTTGTCATGATCGTAGTTTTTTGCTATTGTTGGAAAAGAAAAGTAGTGTCCAGGCAGCTAGTCGAGAAGTCTCCCGGGAAGTACCGGTGACGACCCGAATTCGATCTTGAAGGATCCATTGCCTAGAGAACAAGAGTACACTGGGTTGATCACACTAAACAAATTTGTTAAATTTAGTATTGTGCATTATTAAAGATATTTGTGAAGTCACGTACAATCTTGTCTAATCCATAAATTTAGTATTGTAAATTATAAATGTAACCAAAAATACTTAACTGAGCCTAAATTAAGTGTTAATACGACCTTTTTGTCATTGGTATACGTATATGGTAGGAAAGTTACTAACCAATTACACTTCATTTCATAAATACCGAAAAATTGATCGCAGGAGCGCTTGGTTAGTAACTTTTTTTAGCCTAAATTAAGTGTTAATCCGACACTTTTGTCATTGGTATATATGGTAGGAAAGTTACTAACCAATTACAATTTATTTGATAAATACCGAAAATACACTGTATGCCTCAGGTTAGTAATTGAAAAAAA
>NW_021245547.1:0-703 GCF_002162155.2 Triticum dicoccoides | reverse complement strand
CATGTCATCATGTTAAATTAAAGAAACTGAATTGAGGATAATTCAAAGCCTAAAAAATTATTTTAATAAAGGGAAAAGAACCCTAAAAACTTATTCAATGAACCCAAAATGGCCATCATCAATGTTTGATAATTTTGGCAAGGCTTTGAGACCAAACCAAAAATAGTGAATATTTTTGTGGAATATTTTGGGCACTGAATTTAAATCATTATTTTATTTGCATTTGGAATTATATTCATAATATGTACAGAATATATTTCCAAATACCCGGAAACATTTTATGTGCATTTGGAATAGTCCATTCTGCAACATAAAATATTTCAGAAATGTTTAGCATGAGTTTGAATTCTATTTTGAATTTAAACACTTGTAAATAAATAAAGAAAAGAAAACAAGCAGAAAAGTAAAATGGAGCAGAGACTGACTTGGCTTACCTGGCCCAGTGGAGGAGGCGGCCCAGCCCACCTGGTGCCCCTGTCGTCTTCCTTCTTCGCCAGTAGGCAAAGAGCGTGGCCGACGCACGCGCGCACCCACCCGGCCGCCTCCTCCCTCCCTACCTGCCTGGCACCCCTCGACGCACCTAGAAAACAGCATGACGCCCTGGACGCCCTGGTCCTCTCTCTCACTCTCCCTCGCTCTCACCCCTTTCCCTGGGTCTCTCTCTCTCTCTCTCTCTCTCTCTCTCTCTCTCTCTCTCTCTCTC
>NW_021245546.1:0-678 GCF_002162155.2 Triticum dicoccoides | reverse complement strand
CCGATTCTAGACCGTTTCAGGGACTTTTACTCACCGTTTTGGGGTCCCAAAGCGATTTCCATGGTTGTTGAACCCCAATGTGTGCTTACGTGTCGGTTATCAACGCTGGAGGTTTTTGTCGATTCCAACCTGTTTCGTGCTCTATTACTCAGGGTTTTGGGGTCCCAAAGCGAATTCCTTGGTTGTTGAACCCCAAGGTGCGCTTACATGTCGGTCATCAACAATCACGGTTTTTGTTGATTCTGGCCTGTTTCATGGACTATTGTTGAACCCCGGGGTGCGTTTACGTGTCGGTCATCAATACTCACGGTTTTTGTCGAGTCTGACCCGTTTCGTGGACTATTACTCACCATTTTGGGGTCCCAAAGAGATTTCCATGGATGTCGAACCCCAAGGTGTGCTTATGTGTCGGTCATCAACACTCACAATTTGGCCTAATTCTGGTCCGTTTTGTGGACTATTACTCACGATTCTGGCCGGTTTTGGGGTCCCGGAGCGATTTTCACGATTGACGATCCCCATGGTGTGTTTGCATGTCCGGCATCAATACTCACAGTTTTGGTGAATTCTGACCATTTCGTGGACTATTACTCACTGTTTTGGGGTCTCGGAGTGATTTCCACGATTTGTGAATTCCGAGGTACGTTTACGTGTCGGTCATCAACACTCACAATTTTT
>NW_021245545.1:0-676 GCF_002162155.2 Triticum dicoccoides | reverse complement strand
GTTTGAGGGAGACCTATCTTCTTAAGGCCAGGAATGAAGTCAACACAAAACCCGATGACATCCTCTGTTTGATGGACCATGGAGATGCTTCCTTCTGGCCTAGCGCGGTTACGGACATATTTCTTTAGGACTCCCATGAACCTCTCAAAGGGGTATATATTGTGTAGAAATACGGGGCCCAGAATGACAATCTCGTCAACTAGATGAACTAGGACGTGCGTCATGATATTGAAGAAGGATGGTGGGAACACCAGCTCGAAACTGACAAGACATTGCACCACATCATTCCTTAGCCTTGGTATGATTTCTCGATCGATCACCTTTTGAGAGATTGCATTGAGGAATGCACATAGCTTCACAATGGCTAATCGGACGTTTTCCAATAGAAGCCCCCTCAATGCAACCAGAAGCAATTGCGTCATAATCACGTGGCAGTCATGAGACTTTAGGTTCTGAAACTTTTTCTCTGACATATTTATTATTTCTTTTATATTGGACGAGAAGCCAGTCGGGACCTTCATACTAAGTAGGCATTCAGAGAAGATTTCCTTCTCTTCTTTGGTAAGAGCATAGCTGGCAGGACCTTCATACTGCTTTGGAGGCATTGCCTTTTTTTTCGTGCGAACATTGCAGGTCCTCCCGTGCCTCAGCTGTATCTTTTGTCTTCCCATACACG
>NW_021245544.1:0-1311 GCF_002162155.2 Triticum dicoccoides | reverse complement strand
ATATATATATATATATATATGAATGAATGAAACTCAAAACAGATGATGATAATAAAATAAAATTGTGAATATTTTTATTTACGCACTTCATATTGTTTGTCGGAGTAGCCCCTCTCACAGGTCGTGTGGCGGATGGACTCGCAAACGTAGTATCCACAGAAATCATTCCCTTGTTCCTGCCACAACCACTTTACAAGAAATAGAGGTCAATCGAACTGATAATTAGCAAGCATGCTAAGTGGTATTGATGAAACTAGCGCTTGAATCACTAGGAGATGCGTGGAATATGCTACTATGTAGTACTTACTTTCGGGTGTCTAAATTGCAGCTTCTTCGGTAGTCCCAGAGCTTTTTTGGTGAATTTTCTCCAAGCCCTGCCATACAAAGAAACCAATTACTTGATATCAGAAATGAACAAAGTTGCTGATATGGTGAATAATGATCGATTTAACTTACTTCTCGAGCATTTCAGTCATGTCCGCATACTCCTTGGGATCTTTTCGCTTGGAGTCTAAGACAGTTACTACTCCCTTCTCAAGCTTAATCTCTAGGAGAATATAGTGGTAGCTGCGCACACATGCATAACTCATCAATATTACATTACTATAACCTAGACTAATAAGGAAACCGAATATGCCACAAGACAGTAACACTCACTTGAAGTTGTAAGGAAAGAGTATTATATCTTTGTGTTCATTTATTACCAACGATTGTAGCAAGTTGGCCTCGGTATCTTCGGCACGAAATTTAACCTCAGTTGCATCTATGAGATATGTGTTAATGAACCCAATATCACCCACTTGTCTTTTCTTCAATTCGGCGATCTTCAATCTGCATAATATAGTGAGGATAATTATAAATACATGCAATGAAAGGGCTGAGTTATATAGAGAGACTTAATGACAGAAGTAGTACTACTTACAGACAGTAGCAGGTGACCGTTGCTTTATCGAGGGCCAATTGATTGAAAAACTGATAGAACTCCTCAAATGGAATAGGCAACAGTTCAATTCCAAGGAGGTCATACTCCTTTTTAACTCTCACATACAAAGTACTCCTCCCCTCAGACTCTTTGCAGGTTTTCATGTACCAATCATGCAATCTTCGCATCATCGTTGATAGAGAACTTTCATCTTTGACGAGAGGCTTCCCGTACTCGTATATTTGTATCTGCACCTCCAAGAAATCATAATGTACATCGTCGGGCAGGTAATCTGCAGGATTGCCATAACCGGGCACCATCCTCGGATCGACGATGTCGCTAGCAGGCACCTTGAGCGGGGGGCACGATTGCTTCGCTTGTTCGCCGAG
>NW_021245543.1:0-1499 GCF_002162155.2 Triticum dicoccoides | reverse complement strand
GATGAAGATCAAAGGAGCTATATGATATTGGCCATATCATGTCACTACTCTTATTTGATTGCATGTGATGTTTATCATGTTTATACATCTTATTTGCTTAGAACGACGGTAGTAAATAAGATGATCCCTCATTAAAATATCAAGAAGTGTTCTCCCCTAACTGTGCACCGTTGCTACAGTTCGTCGTTTCGAAGCACCACGTGATGATCGGGTGTGATAGATTCTTACGTTCACATACAACGGGTGTAAGACAGTTTTACACAGCGAAAACACTTAGGGTTAACTTGACGAGCCTAGCATGTACAGACATGGCCTCGGAACACGGAGACCGAAAGGTCGAGCATGAGTCGTATAGAAGATACGATCAACATGAAGATGTTCACCGATGATGACTAGTCCGTCTCACGTGATGATCGGACACGGCCTAGTTTGACTCGGATCATGTAATCACTTAGATGACTAGAGGGATGTCTATCTGAGTGGGAGTTCATAAGATGAACTTAATTATCCTGAACATAGTCAAAAGACCTTTTGCAAGTTATGTCGTAGCTCGCGCTTTAGTTCTACTGTTTTAGATATGTTCCTAGAGAAAATATAGTTGAAAGTTGAAAGTAGCAATTGTGCGGACAGTGGAAAGCTTATGTCCTTAATGCACTGCTCAGTGTGCTGAACCCCAAACGTCGTTTGTGGATGTTTCGAACATCGAACATACACGTTTTGATAACTACGTGATAGTTCAATTAAATGGTTTAAGTAGAGGCACCAAAGACGTTTTCGAAACGTCGCGGAACATATGAGATGTTTCGAGGGCTGAAATTGGGATTTCAGGCTCGTGCCCACGTCAAGAGGTATAAGACCTCCGACGATTTTCTTAGCCTGCAAACTAAGGGAGAAAGCTCAATCGATGAGCTTGTGCTCAGATTGTCTGAGTGCAACAATCACTTGAATCGAGTGGGAGTTGATCTTCCAGATGAGATAGTGATGTTTCCCCAAAGTCATTGCCACCAAGCTGCTAGAGCTTCATGATGAACTATAACATATCAGGGATAGATAAGATGATCCTTGAGGTATTCACGATGTTTGACACCGCGAAAGTAGAAATCAAGAAGGAGCATCAATTGTTGATGGTTGGTGAAACCACTAGTTTCAAGAAGGGCAAGGGAACAAAGGGATACTTCATGAAACGGCAATTCAGCTGCTGCTCAAGTGAAGAAACCCAAGGTTGAACCCAAACCCGAGACTAAGTGCTTCTGTAATAAGGGGAACAACCACTGGAGCAGCATTACCCTAGATACTTGGTAGATGAGAAGGCTGGCAAGGTCGATAGAAGTATATTGGATATACATTATGTTAATGTGTACTTTACTAGTACTCCTAGTAGCACCAGGGTATTGGATACCGGTTCGGTTGCTAAGTGTTAGTAACTCGAAATAAAAGCTACGGAATAAGCGGAGACTAGCTAAAGGTGAGCTGACGATATATGTTGGAAGTGTTTCCAA
>NW_021245542.1:0-391 GCF_002162155.2 Triticum dicoccoides | reverse complement strand
AAACATATGTAGAGCTCATGCTCATAGGATGCACACATCAAATGCAACAAAAATGACAAATCACCAAGTTATAACAGTTTCAGCAGATTAACATCATATAGCACTATTGCAACGATGATTCAGGCATTAAGATGAACTCAAACGAGTATGACACACTGGAATGAAATGTAGAGCAGCTCATGACGAACATTTTGATATATTACATGCGCGAAATGGAGCAGTATACATGGAGTTATCATGCGATGAACATGGGCACAAAATGTCAAAATATCAGGGACTTGCGCGATTTTTACCCCGCCAAAAACTGGACGAAGATGTTCTGGGACGGAGGGATCCTAGCGCGGGGAGGCGTTTGGATCGGGGGAGTGGTGGATCTCATCCCACTCCCTGG
>NW_021245541.1:0-1237 GCF_002162155.2 Triticum dicoccoides | reverse complement strand
CACATCGATGGGCGTGGGGATCCATCATCAATATGCCGACATGCTTCGTCACCTCGGCCTGGGGGCTTCGCTTTTGCTTCATCGACCTTCTCCGACAGCTCTGGCATCATCCCGGCTACCTGCTTCGTCATGACAGCTGGATCGAGGGCCTCGCCTCGCCATGAAAACCATGTCGTGTTGTCACTTCATCAAGCCGAGCTCCTCACCGCGCCGCATCGGGAAAATGTTGGGGGTTGGGACCTCGGCCAAGATGAGGACTACCCACCATGTTGGATCTGTAAGAGATCAACTGGTGTCTTCTTGTCCCCACAAGCCCATGTCGCATCATGAACACCGAGCACATTAACCAGCTAAGTCGCTTTCATGCTCAAAAAAATTCTACGGCTCGGTCAAGCATTATATTTGTGTAGAATAAAAACTTTGTTCTAAGACAATTTTGTTTACCTAAGTCAACTAGGGGCTCCTAAATTTATATGTGTCATTTAATAATAAGTGTTTTCTTCTTAGTCGTTGCATAATATTTTCTACTACTCCTTTTTCTGACTCGAGTTCATGTCAAATAGCCAGATAGCCTGGCTTTTCTATGTGCCGCTCGAGTTTAGTTTGTCAAAATTTGCGTGAGAGGCACTCCGCCTTCGGGACAAGGAGGTTGAAGCCGAATGGTAACCCACTTGAAGCTTGGAGATCGGATGTACATTTTAAAGCACGACAGAAGCATAAATTAATTTTAAGACCAATTTTCACTACAGAAATATGTCTTGCGACCTTCTCTCAATGACCCCAGCTGAATTGGTCGTAAATCCACGACCATTTCGCTTGGAAGGGCTCAAACCTGGAAGTGCCTTACACCAAATGGTCATAAAGCAGACAAGAGTGGTTCACGACCTTATTTCTACCTGATTACGACCAATATAAGTGGTCATGAGGTTGTGAACGTGGATGCATTGGTACTTAAGGTGTCGCTCAAGGTGGGCTTGGGCCTCGGTGGAACGAGGCCACCTCCTTTTAAAAAAAATCTATGTGCCATGCAGGCCTTGGCCCATCCAGGAAGAAATGTGGGATGCCCACATATTAATAAAAAACATGTATTCGACCCAACAAAAATGGGAAAATAACAATATCAACAATGTTAATCATGTATTTAAATTTTTCTAAAAATGTTAATCATTTATTTACATTTTTCTAACCAATATCAACAATGTTTTATATGTATAAAAAATGTACAGTGTGTAAAAAA
>NW_021245540.1:0-553 GCF_002162155.2 Triticum dicoccoides | reverse complement strand
GGCGGGGCCTTTTTCCTCCTCGCTCGGGGTGCTGCGGTGGGGCAGCATCCTTGCGCCTGGGCGGCTCGCCGGCGTGGGGCGCGTTGAGGACGCCGGCGCTCAGGGCCCTGCGGATGGGCGGCGGCCTGGAGTACCTCCCGGTGGAGAGGGGTGTGTCTGCACCGCGGCCGATCTGGATCCGGATCTGGCCCGATCTGGATCCATGGGCTTGTAGACGACACAGGTGGCAGTCAGGGCGGCGACCCTGCTGCATGGCGGCGATTGGAGCCTCCATGGCCGGCGGTGTGGCGGCTACGTGCTCATGGGTGGCTTTGATGGCTGTGGATCTGGCATTGGCCGGCCGGTGACGCGAGGAGGACCGGTGAGGGGCGGCTAGAGCCTCCCTTCCGGCATGCCAACAGCGGCCCTCGTCTCCACGGCGAGGCTCCGTTTGGTTCCACCCAGCTGCGAGTTCGGGGAGTCGCGACTTCCGGTGAAAATCGCGCGACTTCGGTCACGGCGGACGATGGCGGCGGCCATGACGCCGTTCCCTTCTCGAGGCATCATTGTTGCT
>NW_021245539.1:0-454 GCF_002162155.2 Triticum dicoccoides | reverse complement strand
ACGGACGCTGAGACGAGCACGTGACACCATTGCCAACCTGTCTTAGCGTAACGCGAGTCGAGGCGGACGTCGTCGCGGTAGCGATGACGGACGACGAGACGAGCACGGGACACCAGTGTCACCCTGTCTTAGCATAACGCGAGTCGAGGTGGACGTCGTCGCGGTAGCGACGACGGACGCCGAGACGAGCTCGTGACACCAGTGCCATCCTGTCTTAGCATAACGTGAGTCGAGGCGGACGTCGTCGCGGTAGCGACGACGGACGCCGAGACGAGCACGTGACACCATTGCCACCCTGTCTTAGCGTAACGCGAGTCGAGGCGGACGTCGTCGCGGTAGCGACGCCAGACGCCGAGACGAGCACGTGACAGTACTGCAACCCTGTCTTAGCGTAAGCGAGTCGAGGCGGACGTCGTCGCGGTAGCGACGACGGACGCCGAGACGAGCACGTGAC
>NW_021245538.1:0-1493 GCF_002162155.2 Triticum dicoccoides | reverse complement strand
CGCAAGGGGAACAAGAACGGAGTTACAAGTGATGATTTCAGGACTTTGAAGCCACCATAATGGGCGCATGAAGCCTTGGACGAAATATACAAGATGCCACTTCATAAATTTCGTCCCGAGGTTATTATAGGTGCTGCGTCACCTTATTATTGGGCCAGGCCCATGTAATTTCGAAATACATAAGTATAGGCTATTTTTAGAGTCCGTATGTGTGGGGAAACAGGAGATAGGGTTGATTTCGGACCCCTCCACCAAGGGCCACGAAATTCCCCCCTCTTCCTCCATATATACAAGCCTTAGGGCATCGTTTAGACTTTGGGTTTTGTTTAGATTAAAAGTTTGCCATAGCTGCAACTTCGCGTACTTCGTTTGTGTTCAACGACCAGACAAAGGCGTCACAGAAACCCACCTTGATCAATAAAGCTTTCATCTTATATTCGCAATATCCAGATTGCAATCTCAGTTTCTTGCTTGTTCTTCGTTTGCTCGCAGGAAACAGACCCTCGTGGTCAGGTTGATCATGCTCCGGCGTGGTCAATAACCTCTCGGAGTTGGTTTAGCGATTGCTAAGGCGCGACGTCCTCGCACGTTCGTAGTCGGATCGTCAAAGTCGACTGCCACCAAAGCGATATCCATCATCTCATCGAAAGACGGGACACCTTTGCCTCTATCAAGTGGTATCAGATTTCCAGGTTGCTCGGTGAGATTTTACAGTTTTTCGTAGTTTAGATCGAGTCTGTTCTTCATACCTATAGTCCACGAAAAAGCCACAAAAAAATTAGGGTTAGTTCATCATATCCGAACCAATCTGGGCCTTTGCATAATCTTTTTAGGGTTTTGCTTTGTTGAATTTGCGGTTGCATCGTCGTGTCTAGTTGCTGGTCTTAGAGTCTAGTCTTTTAGAGTTTCGAGTTCTGGTCATAAGTTGTCACGCCGTCGCCGCACCATCATCATCACCCCTGCCATCTACCACCACCGCTTATCCGCCACCACTTCGAATCCGTATCCATATACCAACACCGCTGTCATATACCACCACCGCTGCCATCTACCACCATATATCCACCACCAATCCGAGTTCTTGTCATATTAGGTTTGTTTTCGAGATCCATCTAGATTCCGATTCGTGTTTCCTTGCCGGAGTAGGTTCCGGAAACCACGCTCCGTTTAGGCCCAAAATTTTTCGAAAAATTCGTGTTTCCTTGCCAGAGTAGGTTCCGGAAACCACGCTCCGTTTAGGCCCAAAATTTTTCGAAAATGCATTTTTCGAAAAATTTTCTGGCTATCCTATTTTTAGGTGTTTCTGAGTGTTTTGAGACAGGTGCCATTATAGGAAGTTTTTTTGACCCGTTTCCAGTTTTTGGGTCCGGGCAGTCAAAAAAAAATTGGTCGAAAAAATTTCGTGCCCATCCTGTCAGTTTGAGCTAGGAAGAGTTTTGAGACACTCGCCATTATAGTGATTTTTCGCAAAAAAAAAGCAGCGCAAAAAAAAA
>NW_021245537.1:0-1021 GCF_002162155.2 Triticum dicoccoides | reverse complement strand
CTCTAGGCCCTAGCCCCACCTCGGCCGAGAGCTCCACGCCGCCGACGATGTCGCCGTCGTGGCCACGGTCGCCGTAGCGCCCAACCGAGCACACCATCGTGCTCCCCACCTCACCAGGAGCACGTAGCACGCACCAACACCCCCCCAAACCCCCTGCAACACTGATCCCGACCGCACCCGAACTCCGGCCGCCGCAGCCGAGCTCGCCGCCGTCAACTCCGGCCACCCCGAGCCCAACCACCACCACCAATAGCCGCGGCTCAACCTCAGCAACACGTAGATGCCTTCCGCCGTCCATTTGGTTGCCGGAATGGCAAAAAGCACTCTCGCCGCCGTCTCGGACCTCGCCGGCGTCATGTCGCCGGTGGGGTTTGACTTGTCTGACCTGGGGTTTGAAGGGGTTCACCTTAATAAAAAGGCTGCTGGACATGGTTAAGCAACTGTCCTTTCTTGATTCATCCAAAGACAGGGGAGGGCATTAAAATAAACAATTGGTGTGAAACAGTTGTACATGATTGATTACAATATTACAATATGGTCAAGTTTTTTAAGTGTATGGCTGTGAGAAATGCATGTATGGTTTAATTCTCTAATTAATGTAGGTATTGTCAGAACTTCCGGTTCACTAATGTTGATCTATTCATTTTCCTTTTGTCCATTTTGCTCAATGAGCTGAATTGTTTAATTGACCGTTGGCTTTATCATATTAGTGGAACAATTTGTAAGTTGTGTTATACATTGTGAAAGAAGACGTTAACAGATTTGCAGAAGTGAGCTATGTTTTCATTTTAATTTATGTAACACATCTTATATATGAAGTTTAAATGTCCACTCTTTCATGTATTTTTATCATTTTTAAATATTCTGTTATGCTTGATCTCTACCATCTTCATCATCGAAGATCACAACATTTGTTCCGTTGCAACGCACGGACAACTTGCTAGTCAGGTACAATATCTGAAAGTTTCATGCTACATCAACACATACTTGATCAGCAAGGCTTGAGTGCTATTTAAAAAAA
>NW_021245536.1:0-384 GCF_002162155.2 Triticum dicoccoides | reverse complement strand
GAGTAAAAACTACATTGAGGTCATTCTAGAAATAATTTTAGGTGCCTCATTTGCTCTATTTTTTTGCAGAAACAACCTGAAGAAGCAGCTGAACTCCACACAGAATTGAAGGAAAAACCTACACAAGGAGATTTTCACGCACATGTTTTTGGAGAGAAGGAACCAAGAGGAGGTGTGCGAAAGTTATGTCTGGGACCAACTCCTCAAAATGTGGGTACACAAGGAACAAAGGCTAAACCGCCAACAAAGCTTGAATTAGAATTCAAATTTCGTCGACAAGATGAACAAGTTTGTACTCTACTAGAGCGCATGGAACAAATGCAATGAAAAATTGGAGAGATGCATCAAGTTCTTTTTTCTCTAGGAATCCAAAATGTGGAAACA
>NW_021245535.1:0-525 GCF_002162155.2 Triticum dicoccoides | reverse complement strand
CAAGTTTCAACATTTTCACAGTTCATTTTGTAGTGATTTTCAATTTCACGGTTTAGCTCTCTAAACAATTAGGTAAATGACTGAAAAACACAAATGATGTCAAACATGTTGGAAATTGATGACATCGCTTTGAATACTGCATACTGAACACAAAAGAAGTCCGGAGTTCAAATAAGTTTAAAAAACATTGAAGTGCCCGTGTAACAGATGAGTTCTCGTCCGAAACCCTGATATTCCGAAAGAGATTGTCCAGTTTGTACACGAAGTGCGTCCAGTTTTTGCTGTGACCCTCTCTACTCTTTCGCACATGCTATGCGGGTGAAATGATGATACCATGCCAAGTTTCCACATTTTCACAGTTCATTTTGTAGTGATTTTCAATTTCACGGTGATTTAGCTCTCTAAACAATTAGGTAAATGACTGAAAAACAACAAATGATGTCAGAACATGTTGGAAATTGATGAAGTTGCTTTAAATGCTGCATACTGAACACAAAAGAAGTCCAGAGTTCAAATAAGTTTAAA
>NW_021245534.1:0-829 GCF_002162155.2 Triticum dicoccoides | reverse complement strand
GTAGCACTTTGAGCCGAATACTCGAAAGTATCCAACTTGGGGTTTGTTACCGGTGAGAAGCTCGTATGCCGTTTTGCCGAGTAGCTTGTGAAGATATAAGCGATTTGTTGCGTGACAAGCTGTCTCAACCGCTTCTGCCCAAAAGTGCTTTGGCGTCTTGTATTCATCAAGCATCGTTCTTGCCATTTCGATGAGCGTCCGGTTCTTCCTCTCAACAACTCCATTTTGTTGAGGTGTGTACGTAGCCGAGAACTCGTGTGAGATCCCTTCTTCGTCAAGAAAGGTGTCCACATTTGCGTTCTTGAACTCCGTTCCGTTGTCACTCCGAACCTTTTTGATCTTCACATCAAACTGATTTTGGGCCTTCCTAGCGAAGTTTCTGAAGATCTTCTGGACCTGCGATTTGTCATTAGAAAAGAACACCCACGTAAATCTTGAAAAATCATCAACTATAACTAGACCAAAAGAATTTCCACCGAGACTCTTGTAGGCGTTGGGACCAAAGAGATCCATGTGAAGCAGCTCGAGTGGCCTCCTTGTGGTCATGATGTTCTTCACGGGATGTCTTCCTCCAACCTATTTACCTGCTTGACAAGCACTGCAAAGTCTATCCTTATCAAATATGACATCGTTGACTCCAAGGATATGATTTCCTTTAATAAGCTTGTCAAGGTTTCTCATGCCGACGTGACCTAGTCGTCTATGCCACAACCAACCTTTTGAGGATTTAGCAACAAAGCAAGTTTTAGGTTGTGCCTTTTTAGAGAAATCGACAATGTAAAGATCACCTCTACGCATACCCATAAAGACCATTTTATGATTGTCTCGA
>NW_021245533.1:0-1493 GCF_002162155.2 Triticum dicoccoides | reverse complement strand
CGCAAGGGGAACAAGAACGGAGTTACAAGTGATGATTTCAGGACTTTGAAGCCACCATAATGGGCGCATGAAGCCTTGGACGAAATATACAAGATGCCACTTCATAAATTTCGTCCCGAGGTTATTATAGGTGCTGCGTCACCTTATTATTGGGCCAGGCCCATGTAATTTCGA
Organism: Triticum dicoccoides; assembly: GCF_002162155.2. Lineage (NCBI taxonomy): Eukaryota > Viridiplantae > Streptophyta > Magnoliopsida > Poales > Poaceae > Triticum > Triticum dicoccoides. Next base: position 1,319 of record NW_021245533.1, on the reverse strand, counting down.
AATACATAAGTATAGGCTATTTTTAGAGTCCGTATGTGTGGGGAAACAGGAGATAGGGTTGATTTCGGACCCCTCCACCAAGGGCCACGAAATTCCCCCCTCTTCCTCCATATATACAAGCCTTAGGGCATCGTTTAGACTTTGGGTTTTGTTTAGATTAAAAGTTTGCCATAGCTGCAACTTCGCGTACTTCGTTTGTGTTCAACGACCAGACAAAGGCGTCACAGAAACCCACCTTGATCAATAAAGCTTTCATCTTATATTCGCAATATCCAGATTGCAATCTCAGTTTCTTGCTTGTTCTTCGTTTGCTCGCAGGAAACAGACCCTCGTGGTCAGGTTGATCATGCTCCGGCGTGGTCAATAACCTCTCGGAGTTGGTTTAGCGATTGCTAAGGCGCGACGTCCTCGCACGTTCGTAGTCGGATCGTCAAAGTCGACTGCCACCAAAGCGATATCCATCATCTCATCGAAAGACGGGACACCTTTGCCTCTATCAAGTGGTATCAGATTTCCAGGTTGCTCGGTGAGATTTTACAGTTTTTCGTAGTTTAGATCGAGTCTGTTCTTCATACCTATAGTCCACGAAAAAGCCACAAAAAAATTAGGGTTAGTTCATCATATCCGAACCAATCTGGGCCTTTGCATAATCTTTTTAGGGTTTTGCTTTGTTGAATTTGCGGTTGCATCGTCGTGTCTAGTTGCTGGTCTTAGAGTCTAGTCTTTTAGAGTTTCGAGTTCTGGTCATAAGTTGTCACGCCGTCGCCGCACCATCATCATCACCCCTGCCATCTACCACCACCGCTTATCCGCCACCGCTTTGAATCCGTATCCATATACCAACACCGTTGTCATATACCACCACCGCTGCCATCTACCACCATATATCCACCACCAATCCGAGTTCTTGTCATATTAGGTTTGTTTTCGAGATCCATCTAGATTCCGATTCGTGTTTCCTTGCCGGAGTAGGTTCCGGAAACCACGCTCCGTTTAGGCCCAAAATTTTTCGAAAAATTCGTGTTTCCTTGCCAGAGTAGGTTCCGGAAACCACGCTCCGTTTAGGCCCAAAATTTTTCGAAAATGCATTTTTCGAAAAATTTTCTGGCTATCCTATTTTTAGGTGTTTCTGAGTGTTTTGAGACAGGTGCCATTATAGGAAGTTTTTTTGACCCGTTTCCAGTTTTTGGGTCCGGGCAGTCAAAAAAAAATTGGTCGAAAAAATTTCGTGCCCATCCTGTCAGTTTGAGCTAGGAAGAGTTTTGAGACACTCGCCATTATAGTGATTTTTCGCAAAAAAAAAGCAGCGCAAAAAAAAA
>NW_021245532.1:0-524 GCF_002162155.2 Triticum dicoccoides | reverse complement strand
GGGATGTTTAGTCCCACCTCGCTAGCCGAGAGGCTTCGACAGTGGTTTATAAGCGCGGCTGCGCTTACCACTTCGAGCTCCTCTCAAATGCAGGCTTACGGGCCTATTCTGTCACTGTGTGCCTGTGGGCCTACTGGGCCTTCTGCGGGCCTGAATCCTGGCCCTTTAATGGGTTTCTAGTCGTATTCAGGCCGTGGTGGCCCAGTAGGTGGCATATTTTCTTTTTTTCTTCCTTTTTCCTTTTTTCTTCTGTTTTTTTCTTATGTTTTTCTTCTGTTTGTTTTTTTCTTCTGTTTTTCCTTTTTTCTTCTGTTTTTTTCTTCTGTTTTTTTCTTCTGTTTTTTTCTTCTGTTTTTTTCTTCCTTTTTCCTTTTTCCTTTTTTCTTCTGTTTTTTTCTTCTGTTTTTTTCTTCTGTTTTTCCTTTTTTCTTATGTTTTTCTTCTGTTTGCTTTTTTCTTCTGTTTTTTTCTTCTGTTTTTTTCTTCTGTTTTTTTCTTCATTTTCAAATCTTAAAAATACAATT
>NW_021245531.1:0-422 GCF_002162155.2 Triticum dicoccoides | reverse complement strand
CGCATCTCATTTGGACTCTCCTAGCTCCTCCTATGCCTATATAAAGACCCCCTCCGAAATTCTCCTTCTCCTTCCCCCGAAACCCTAGTCTCCTTCGTCTCCACGCGCTGGCGGACACTTTTCCGTCCGGCCAGACACGTCGACTCCGCCTGTCCGCACCATGTGGCGCCTCCCTATTCGCCCGGTCGCCGCGCCCACTTCGCCGCGCCTCCACCCGCGCGCCGGCCCGCTCGGCCCGCGTAGGGCCCCCGCGGGCCCGAAGCTCCTCGCCGCCCGGGAGCCTGAGCCGCCACCGTCCTCTTCCTCCACGACGCCCGGTCGCCGGCCGCCGCCGCCACGGCGCCGCCGCGCGCCATCGCTGACCTCCGCCTCTCCTCCGCCGTCCGCTGCCGCCAAGCCGCGTCGGGGCCGCGCCAGACGAC
>NW_021245530.1:0-2472 GCF_002162155.2 Triticum dicoccoides | reverse complement strand
TTGGAGGCATGAGGATGTTTTGCAGGCGCCATTTAAGCAATCAGGCCGGGGACGTGATAGAGATCGGTGGGTTACATGACTGGATCCGAGCAGAACGTAGATGTGGTTGAAGTTGTGGTTGCGGCGGCGGCGGTTTAAGATGCCGGTAGGGGGAGGCGCGAGGGAGGGGGGATACTGAGGGGAAGGGGATGTGGTTGGAGGAATACGGAAATCGCGCGCCTAATGAAAATTTCCCTGCGAAATTTGAAACTTGGGCGGGGGAAACACACAACACAGACGAAGCGCATAAAATACTCGTGTGCGAGAAAAAACGAAGTTGGCAGATCCCGTCTCCAAAAAAATGTACACGTGTACTTGATTTTTTCCGGTCAATGGTACGCCTGGTTTATTAGGAAATATCACACAGGTAACTGACTTATGGGTCATTAACACAAAAAACGCAGACGGGTACGGCATAGAAACCGTGTGTTTTGTGATCTTCTAATGATTAATGCAAAAAAACACACACGGGCACACATGCTAATCAACGCTCAAAGCCCTCAAAGGATGCTCTTACTGACATTGCACGTTAATACTACAAACTTAAAGTACTACTGGTAATTTGCTCTAATACTACAAACTTAAACTACTTCTCACATGCTGCCATCAGGGCATGCTGGCCAGACGCCGGCGTTCTCCTTCCCGGCCTTGTAGGCGGCAGCCCACCGTGCTTCGATCTCCGCCAAGCTCTCCTCACCATGGCATGCAACCTCTTTTTTCTTGCGGCGGCGGGACTCTCTTTTCTTGACTGTTTTCTGCCTTTTCTGCTCCTTCTGTGCGGCTTTGGCCGCCTCTAGATCCACCACCCATTCGGCCATGGCAGCCTCAAAGTCCGCCCATGTAACTGTCTGGCCGCCGGCAGCAATGAACTCGGCGTGGTGAGATGCCATCGCTTCCTTACCATGTGCGCGATCGCGGGCGGCGAGGAACGCGGCGTGGCGGGATGCCATTGCTTCCTTACCAGTTAATGTATGCCGCGGTGCCATGGACGATGCCTGGAGAGAGCTCTGGGATGGAGGGGCTGGGCAGCCGTACAGTGCGGTGGTATTCAAGAGCTCAACCACAAACGACAACAGAAATTTGGCTTCCCTTACAATTTTGCTCGTTCATTGTCGCACACCGTTCATCTCCGTCGCTTCCGGAAACAGTGTGCGCTGAGCCTATTGTGTGTTGTGTTATGATTGGCCGGAACCCCGACCACGCGGATCGCATGTGTGCACCGTTGGATGCACCACGATCGAATGGCAATCCACGTCCCTCACATCACACCGTGCACTTGTAGCTGGATTGGATTTATATGCGCTAAATGCCTAGAAAATGCACATAATCCCCTAAATATGGTAAATGAGCCCGGAAAAATGCCAAATTTGAACACAGTGATTTGCAGGGTGTATGTTCGTCATAGAAAAAACTTCAGGGCAAAGAACGAAGAAAATTTGGATTCCCCTTCAATCTTGAGGATTTCCCTTTTGAAAGCATGGAACTTCCTCGGTGATGGTTGGATTTATGAAGGGTGTGCATGACAACATAAGCCAAACCTTCTCAAATTTTTACCAAGGCATGGTGAGGTCATACAATGGCACCATGCCAGGCGTCATGTTTTTAAAGCATTTTTTTTATTTTTTATAGTTGAAAACCCAACAAACAGACATTTGTGGTTGACTGTTGCCACACATTTCATCGAAATATCTGTCCATTCCTTGTAAAAGGCATGAGAATTTACTAAATGGCACGAGCATTGTTTTCTAGGCCGTTCTTGTGGACCCTTTCATGCATTGATTGTTTGAACTTGAATTATGCGCATTAATGCCTAGGAAATGCACATAATCCCCTAAATATGGCAAATGAACTCGGAAAAGTGCCAAATTTGAACACGGTTTGCAGGTTGTATGTTCATCGTAGAAAAAACTCGTGGACAAAGGACAAAGGAAATTTGGACCCCTCCTTCAATCTTGGTGATTTCCCCCTTGACACCATGAAACTTCCTCGGTGATGGTTCGATTCATAAAAGGCGCGCATCATGACATAAGGAAAACATTCTCCAATGTTTACCAGGGCATGGTGAGGCCATACCATGGCACCAAGCCAGGCATCATGTTTTCCAACCATGTGTTCCATTTTTTTAATAGTTGTTAACCGAGTAAACGACGTGTTTATGGTTGACTATTGCCACACATTTCCTTGAAATGTCTGCCCATTCCTTGTAAAAGGCATGAGAATGTGCTAAATAACACGAGCATGGTTTTCCAGACCGTTCTTGTGCACCTTTTCATGCACCGACTGTTCGAATTTGAATTGTGTCCATTAATGCCTAGAAAATGCACATAATCCCCTAAATATTGTAAATGAGCCCGGAAAATGTCAAATTTGAACACGATGCATTGGAGGCGGTATGTTGATTGTTGGGAAAAAACTGAATGACAAACTAGGACG
>NW_021245529.1:0-1419 GCF_002162155.2 Triticum dicoccoides | reverse complement strand
CAAGTTTATATAAAAAATTATAGACATTCACATAACAACACCAATATCATTAGATTCATCTTGGAATATATTTTCATATTATATTTATTAGATATTATAGATGCTAATAATTTCTAATATAAATTTGATCAAACTTAGCAAAGTTTGACTTTCGGCAAATCTAATGTGCAAAGTAAAAAGGACCGGAGGGAGTACATGCATGCATGCATGATCACACATTAATTTCTCTCTCAGTCCGATCTCTCTTTCTCATACCAAAGCATGGAAAGAAAGTGTGGGAGAAACTTCAACGAGCTGCTCGTGATTGGTCACTGGACACTCGATCCATCTGTAGGGCTGTAGGAGTGTAGTGGACTCCGTGTTGGTTGCATCTTGCGTATATCGCTACAAAAGAAATACTACATCTAGCTTGATGCATGGGTGTGTGGGTGTGGGAGATTGATGCACGCTCAGCATGGTCGTGCTCAAAGCCTAGCTATATGGTCTCTGGGGCGGTTACAGAACGTCCAGAGCACCTTTCAGACGTGACATGCAACTAGAAAGCACTGTTAGTAGAGTGACCGATGCAGCCACCATCACGGAGCTCAGGGCCGCATCGAACGGTCACCAGATATCCACGTCGCGAAGGGCCCCTACGTGCGTAGTGGACGACACAGAGAGAAGTAGAGAAGCGCAGAACAGCGCATATAAACTCTACCGTAGAATAGTACACTAGTCTAGCGCTAGTACGCCGGTAGAGACAGGTTCCCAACCACCGGTCCACCGAACATACATATCGAATCCAATCGGCATTTTGCATGTCATGGCTTGGCATGGCATGCATCGAACTGATATCGACATGAGTTCGGATCACTTGGCCGGAATGGCAGCGATAACCTACCGGTCGATCAAGAGCACATGCACACGTACTATACACTGGTGCTGTGGGCCAGAGACCAGTGCACTCAAAGACCAATAGGTAATATTCTACAGTGGTTTATGGAAAATATGTTGACTCTGCAGGCGTAAATCCCTTTTGGAGCTCGGCCTCCAATAAGGCCTCCAAATTCATATTTTTACATTTAAAAAAATTCTGAAAATAAATACAGATATACATCATTAGTAAAAAAAGGGTCAAATTTGCGATACATTAGTCCCGGTTTGTAACAGAACCGACACTAATGTGTCCATTAGTGCCGGTTCCAACGGCTAGGCGGGAGGAGCTCTTTAGTACCGGTTCGTGGTGAACCTTTAGCACCGGTTCGTGCCACGAACCGATACTAAAAAAAGTGGTGGCAGGATGTTGTCAGGGTGGGGCCCCTCCAGCACCTTTAGTACCGGTTTGTGGCACGAACCGGTACTAAAGGTCGTCCTATATAAACCCTTCGTCCATCCGCACTCTGTTCTTCCCCCTTTCCCCTCTCCCTCTCCTCTGTTTTT
>NW_021245528.1:0-1769 GCF_002162155.2 Triticum dicoccoides | reverse complement strand
ATATATATATATATACAGTAGAGGTTGGGACGCAACGGCAAAGGTTTTGTATGCTCGCATCAAACATACCCGGAGTGGAGCAGCCATCTTTCACGCCATCCTCATCGACCAAACTGTAGGTATTCACAGAAGATATGCTATCAAGTGATCTGCTGATAATATATTCAACATGCTGCTAATGTATGCAATAGATTTCCGGGGGGTCAAAATGGATGCAATTGCATTTGATCCATTTCAACCGATCGCATATCGCTTCAGCGACAACCTACGTGCCGGCTCAGTACACTTATTCAAAAAAGTTGGTTTTGAACCAGCAGCTATGCATCTGCCAGTTGCATTGCTGGTGCCATGTGACTTTTACATCGTCCTCCACTTGCGCACTGAAATACTTCTTGCCAGGGCCAGCATTAACATCCCTTCGTTGCCGCCACAATTCATTGATTTTATAGATGTCTACAGCCTCAGAAACAGGATGCTTGCAGGTGCATTGTATCATCTCACAATGAATTTTGCTGACATGTAGTTGAGCCAGACTTTCTTAACAAATTCACATCATTTTCCCCATATGTCATTGGCATAGTGATGCATGTCAGCAAAATAATGTTACACAGGTCAGACGACCATACCACGCCATACCGACATGTGGTCCTAATGAACACTCGGTAAGAACTCTACTTAATGTTTAGTACATTTTATTGGCAGTGGGCTAACATTTTATTGCTCAACCAGGAGGGAGTTTATCTACTTACGTGTCTGGGAGCAGCATGTATCACGCCACTTGATGCAGTGGGGACTAGCAAAGCAGGTGCTCTGGACTTTAGGTGCCACACTGCTTGAGGTCAACAGAGCACAACGTGAGTGCTTGTGTAATCGAAGAATGTTTAACATGATCATCTTATATAAAAATATGAATTGTATATTGTTTTATTAAACCTATTTTGTAGGGTTCTTGAAAACGACATACATGAGCCAGCTTGTCTTCCAACCAGACAACCAGCAGTCCTACGAGCTGGCAGCCTGCCGTGCGGCACTAGGAGATGCTCAACCGGGCCAGCTTGATTGTTCAAGGAATGAGCCACGTTCACGTTCAACGAATGAGGAGGGTTCAAGTCTGATGCAAAATTCACTTCGATGCTCTATAATGATGTTCAAATGTTATTATGTTCGCACAGCCACTTAGTGTTCGTCGCCTCTAAAACAGCTTCACAAGGATCTATTTTTATAGTACGTGTTGTCATCATTATAAATCCAGCTGGATGAAAGAAATCAATGACAGATGAGATTCTGTCCGGGATCAACTGCTATATCTATGTTCTTTCCATTTTTTTGTTTCCCCACTAATTCCTTGTGTAATAATGCGCATTAACTCTAATTAATTAATACGGGATAACTTTCCTATCCATGGTTGCATATACGTCTGCTTGGCATACGAACCTCACGCACTCTTCGTGGCATTGGTTTCCTGCTGATCTTTCCCCGCCTCCAATTCAATCAGCTCGACTATCAACCCGGGTGCCACGCCGCTAAGATAAACACACGCAGACTCCTATCTAATTTGGTTCGGTAAGACCTATAGTTTATTCATGTTTACCATGTATAATTAGCCCCATGTTTGTGAGCATCGACTCTATGCAAAGCGCATCCTGTTCACTATTTGGGCTTCGAGCATAATAGAATAGTATGCTTCAGACTAATACGTGAGGTTGCAGAAATACACGTACCCACATATAATCGGTGACCGGCTGGGAGAAGGGGGCCTCCATCCCTTT
>NW_021245527.1:0-1256 GCF_002162155.2 Triticum dicoccoides | reverse complement strand
TGGTGTAGTTGTGTAATGGGGTAGCTGAGCGCTGAAGCTATATCATGTTGTACTCTGATGTATTTCAATTATGAAATCTCGCTTCCTTAATATGGAAATGAAATATATTATGTGTTTAATATGAGTGTCAATTAGATTAATAAATGGATTATTAATAATAGGGCAATTAGCCTGCTAATGGTGAATTAGCCTGCTTATTGAGTTTTGCTATTGCAAAAAATTATTGAGAAAATACCGCGGGCGATGACCTCAGGCAATGAACACAGTTTCTAGGAATAAACCGTGTTGGATCAATGAACAATCACACACGACCTTCTCTTGAAATTTTTTTGCGTTAGGCCACCTTGCGCAAATGTTTACCACATAAAAATTGTGTGTGATAGCTTTTGCCACACAGTTTGTTCTACGCACCGTGTGTGATGCATTCAATAACGCTGTCAGGACCCCGACTCGATGTCACATCGATCTAGCCGGTAACACCTCATATCACTTTGCGGCCTCACGCACGGTATCCCCACGGGTGTCGCCTTACCTTTGCCCGGGACCGTTTGCGCCTTTTGGCTCACGTATATGATAGTGTCGCTAGCATCCATATGATAAGGAGCCCGGGCTGACATGACTAGTCGTAAACCCAAAGTGGCACAGACTTACAGGGACAGGCATCCATGACCCAGCTTCGAACGTGTCGGTCATCAGCAAGTGGGTCCGAGCTGTAGCACTGGGCTAGCAGGACTCCGGTAAACCGGGCTGTAGCGGGCTAACAGGACTCCGGCACTCAAAGCGTGACATTTCCCCGAAGGGACAGACACAGGAACGAAGAAGGACACATGCCGGCCAGCCTAGGTGTTCCAGAGCAGTAGCAAGCTACCATGGCTCAGCGGTAACACTAGGAGACATTTCCCGATAAGAGAGGCTACTAAAGATAAACAACTAGATAGTCAGATCCCACACATACCAAGCATTTCAATCATACACACAATATGCTCGATATGTGCAAATACAACGAAGCATCACAACATGACTCTACGACACAAGTACTTTATTTAAGGCTCAGAGAGCCATACATAACATACACAAAGGTACGGGTCTCACGACCCAACATACAAGTCATACAGTCATACAAACCAGCAGCGGAAGTAACTTGTCTGAGTACAGACAACTAGTAAAATAAAAGAGGCTTGGAAAGCCTAGCTATACTACGTGGTCCTTCACAAGCTCAGGGTCACCACCTGGGTCTTTAGCCTACTCGTTGATGT
>NW_021245526.1:0-386 GCF_002162155.2 Triticum dicoccoides | reverse complement strand
TCGGTGACTCACGCGCCAGCCACGCTGGATAAGTGGAGGCGTAAAAGGCGCAAATACGTCTTCTCTGTCCGAAAGCGTAATCTCTTTTGAAACGTTTTCTTTTTCCTGATTTTATTAAAAACAGATTTTGACCACAACTTTGACAGCCTATAACTTTTTAAATATAACTCCAAATGAATTAATTCTTTTTCCTACATCTCTCAAATATTGTCTAGTTTATTTTAAGATTTATTTGAAAATTTTCCAAACAACTTGTTTGTACTGTTTTTGAAATATGTGTTATTTGCATATTTTTGGAAATAGGATTTTTGGGAGAGAAGAAAGCTTTCAAAAGATTTGGAGTGCACCCTACCCTTCCACACCATGAAGGCAAGCATTCTGAACCC
>NW_021245525.1:0-893 GCF_002162155.2 Triticum dicoccoides | reverse complement strand
CGCTGGTTCGAGCGTGTGGGGATAAGGACGGGCAGGGGGAGTTTTAACTCCCCATACCCATTCGCTATCCTCTCTCTCCATGTCGTCTCCTTCTCTCCCTCCCTCAAGAACGGAGCCAGCGTTTGTCGCCGGATCTCCTCCACCGGCTGCCCTCCTGTGATTCTGACCGGTGGGATCGTTCCCCACCACGTGCTCCTGCTATGGACCAAGGTTTTTCCCCAACTCCCTCTCCGTGTTGTTTGTGTTTAGTGTTTCTAGGTTTTGGGGGAGGCTTGTGTGTTCTTGAGATTCTTAGGCTTAATCTCTGCAAGAGTAGGATGATGGAGCGTGGTATTGCATAGGACTTATACTTGTATTGTTGTCTTGCGCTAGATCGGATCACCATAGCACCGCCTTTGTTTCACGGTTCTTTTCAGATTCAAACCGCCGGTTGGATCTGACGCAACACGGTACTACCGCCCGTCTGGCGTGGTACTACCGCTTGCACGGTACTACCGCCCCTCGGGAGCGGTACTACCGCGCTCTGTGCGGTACTAAACTTTTACTTCCGCCCCGACCATGGTACTACCGTGCCCTAGCACGGTACTACCGCGTTTGGAGCGGTACTAATATTTTAGTACCGCAAGCAGTGGCAGTTTTACCGTGGCTCACATCTATCGCATGCCAACTTTCTCGTATGCCTTCTATGTGTTTCTTGTGCTTTTTCGTGGCCTTTGCATTGATCTTCTCGCGTCTTTGGTGTTTTGCGTGTGTGTCTCAGGTGGTGGCTCTCGCCGGTCCAACCCCAGTCGTGACACTGGCTCCAAACGTCTGCACAACCCAGGTGAAGTACCAGAAGGCTCGTCTGCCTCCAAGCGCAATGTCAAGCACTCAGCTAGCAAGCACAAGGAGCC
>NW_021245524.1:0-936 GCF_002162155.2 Triticum dicoccoides | reverse complement strand
CTAATTTTTTAGACGCCATGAGTTTAATCCTTAATCTCTTGCATCGGCCAAGGGTTCAAATTGTAAGTTTGAGCTGTATGTGTAGGAAAGAACTGCAATCAAAAGGGCAGTGTTGGATGAACAGGGAAAATAGAGCTCTTATATTAGGCAGAAATATAAACCAAAATTTGATGAACATTTTGCAAATCTTCTACAACATGACATTTTTTTGATAAACTACAAAATAGGAAAACTCTGACCAAGTTAGCACACAAATTACAACAAAGTAAACAAGATATATATTATCTTCTCACAGCTATGCTGCATTTTGTTTTTCTTGCAAGACCGAGCTTTGTGAATTAACACTAAGGTTTCATAGGTCCATAAGAAATAGATTATCTGAATTTGAAATGCTAAAATATATAGCTCTTTTACCTAGTCAGGCAGCCATATAAATCCATCGTACAATGCTGCATGAAACTTCAACAAATCATAATTAGTACACAATTCCAGGAGCAGATGGGTAAAGAACAATACAGAATCTTGCAAATGAAATCAACGCCTACATCAGTAAAGTTCTACAATACACACCTGCAGATCCTCCCCCACTCCTTTCCTCATCCAGCAATGATTCATATACCACAACCCTCTAAAATTTCAGAGACCTCTTTTGAGCGATAAACTCATGTTTCCTCGGTGCCGTTGTTGCTTCCATTCAACATGACAACATAGAGTGCAGCACGCGGTTCCTTGAAACATCATATAAATTCTATCAAATGCAATATTTCTATGCACTTTATTTGTTTTTGTTCTGCAAGATTGGACTGAACTGATGAACTAAAAAGAAATTTTGGTATATGACACCACAATAAGCACTGGCAGCTCCCAATACAATAACCCACTCGATAAAGAGGCAAAATTAGCTAACAATGCTTCTCTTCATTGGAGGTAAACCCG
>NW_021245523.1:0-524 GCF_002162155.2 Triticum dicoccoides | reverse complement strand
AAAGCGGAGGTAAATAGGGACCCCCGGTCAGAAGTGATCGTTCGAGGAACGCCATGTGAACTGACTATTCTGGACACATATAATTGTGCGAGTTGATCAGCACGGTATGTGGTTTTGATGGGAATGAAATGTGCTACCTTGGTTAACATATCCACTATGACCCATATTGCGTCATTTCCTCGCTAAGTTTTTGGCAGTCCAGTGATAAAATCCATGCAAATGTCATCGCACTTCTATTGTGGAACAAGCAACGGTCGGAGGAGTCCGGCTGGTTTCTGGTGATCTGCCTTTACTCTGTTGCATATGTCATAGCAGGCCACAAAATATGCTATGTCCTTCTTCATTCCATCCCACCATAATATTTGGCGAAAGTCTTCATACATTTTAGTACCTCCGAGGTGGATAGAATACGAGGATTCTGGTGCTTCGGATAGTATTTTCTTCCTTAAACCTGCTTGACTTGGTACACAAATCCTCCCCAGAACCGTAGTGTACCGAGATGGTCCTTGAAAAAAATCCGAGGT
>NW_021245522.1:0-1421 GCF_002162155.2 Triticum dicoccoides | reverse complement strand
GATCGTGGGGGGATGTGGGAGGTGTCGGTGGGGTTACGGGTTAGGGTTCGGTGGTGGGGAGGCCTAAGTAGGCCAGAGGCGTGGGCCGGCCTGGCTGGGCCATGGCCCAGTTGGGCCAAGGGTCCAGTGGGGGGGGGGGGGGGGGTGTATTTATCTCCCCCCATTTCATTTATTTTTGGATTTTGTTTTTATTTCTTTTTCTTTTCTGTTTTAATTTTACATTTTAAATACACTAGTTTTATAAAATACATTAGTTGCACCTAAATTAGTGTTAACCAATATGCCACCACCACAATCAACTTGGCACCTAAAATAAATTACTTTGTAATTGTTTATTATTTAAAAGCATTTAAATATTGTTCCCGCTGCGTTTTATACATTTTATAGTATTTAAACAATTTTTTTAAAGTGTGGTCTCTTCACCAAAATTACCTTTGCTTTATTTGGCATAACTCAAACATTTTAGTTTTAAAGTTTGGAAACTTTTACCATTTGATTTGATTTTGAATTTGAATTTGAATCAGTTCTGAACTAACGCGAGATTATCGACAATAATCGAGGTGACGTGGCATAATTACCCGAGAGTTACTGTAGCTTGATTACCCGGGCGTCACACATTGGTCCCGGTTCGTCTGGACCTATTGGTCCCGGTTGGTGGGACGAACCGGGACCAATGGCCCTCGCTCCTGGCCCACCACCATTGGTCCCGGTTGGTGGCCTGAACCGGGACCAAAGGACGGCCATTAGTCCCGGTCCATTCCACCAACCGGGACTAAATGGTTAGTCCTCGTTGCGGCCAAAGTTTAGTCCCACCTTGCCAACCGGAGGGGAATCAGACCGGTTTATAAGCCCCTCCCTCTCTGCCTTATTGAGCTCCTGTGAAAATGAAAATGGATGCCCTTATATAGGGAATTTAGGCTAAATTCATACGAATTTCTCTTGAAATTTGTTATGAATTTAATTTGAATTTCCTCTATAAGCGCATCTATGCTCATTTCTGAGTAGCTTTTTATATAGTTTTTTTTCTTTTCTGCTATATTTATTTTTTTCTTTTTATTTCTGAGTTGTAATAAGTCATTAAAAATAAGCATCTATGCTCATTTTTTAGTAAAGTTAATCATAACTATTTTTTCTTCTATTTATTTTTAAATTGTAATAAGTCATTAAAAATAAGCATCTACGCTCATATTTTAGTAAAGTTAATCACAACTACTTTCTTTTCTTTTTATTCCTGAGTTGTAATAAGTCATTAAAAATAAGCATCTATGCTCCTTTTTTAGTACAGTTAATCACAACTATTTTTTGCTTCAATTCATTTCTGAGTATCTTTTTATATAATTTTTCTTTTCTTTTCTGCTATATTTATTTTTTTCTTTTTATTTCTGAGTTGTAATAAGTCATTAAAAATAAGCATCTATGCT
>NW_021245521.1:0-967 GCF_002162155.2 Triticum dicoccoides | reverse complement strand
CAAGTCCAAAGGTGTTGCATCACCTCCACTTGGGCCCATTGGCCTTGTACGACCTAGATTTAGTTTTAGGCTGCCTTGGGACGTCCTCCCACCTCCTTGGCCGCCACCCCTTGCTCCTATATAAGTAGATCCATCTAGTAGCTTTTCCTTGGGATTTGTTTAGTTAAAAGTTAGCCATTGCAACTTCGTGTACTTCGTTTGTGTCCAACGACCAGACCAAGACCGCTTACGGATCCCCACCATTATCAATACCTCATATATATTTGCAATATTCAGATTGCTTTATCATATTCTTGCTCGTTCTTCGATTGCTTGCAGGAATAGACCTTCGTGGTCAGGCTGATCGTGCTTCCGGCATCATCAGTAACCTCAGGAGATTGGTTTAGCGATTGCTAAGGCGCAACGTCGTGCACGTTTGTAGTCGGATCGTCAAAGTCGTCTCCACCAAATCGATAGTTATCATCTCATCGAAAGATCGGGACACCCTCGCCTCTGTCAGCTTCATTCTCCTCAACAATACCACATCTAATCATGCCAGTTTGTAATTCCTGATAATATTCTTCTACAGAATTTTTCCCTTGTCTTAAACGCTGCAATTTTTGAAGCAATTCACGTTGATAATATGGTGGAACCCAACGCGTACGCATAGCAGTTTTCAAAGCAGCCCAAGTAGTTGGAATAGGATATAATCTACAATGTTCAGACCACCATACACATGCAAAACTAGTGAAAGCACAAACGGCAGCAGCAACTCGTCTCTCCTCAGGATATTGTAAACATGTAAATCATTGTTCAGTTTCTAACTCCCAAGTAAGATATATATCAGGAACATATCTACCCTCAAATGGTGGAATATTCAATTTCAGTTTAGGAATATGGACATCATCTCGTACCTGAGGTGGTGGTGCAGGCCTACCATTACGAATATATACCTGAGGTCGACCTGCTGGTGGTGGTACAGGTGGCT
>NW_021245520.1:0-3580 GCF_002162155.2 Triticum dicoccoides | reverse complement strand
CCCCCCCCCTCTAGTTGATAACTAGCACTTTCAGTGTGCCATACTCCTGGACGTGAATGCTTGTTCTGCCCCATGCCACCCTACTACTTATATAGTACTCATACTAGTAGTATCGAGGATTCGAGGTGTTGGTTACGTACAGCGAACACATTAACATATGGCTACAGTAAAAACACCCGCCCGACGCGCGAAGCATGTGAAGCTAGTACAAATAGTGCACTACTATTGTCGATTGGCCTCATCCGATAACCTATTGCAATGCACGTACAATTATGCTTTCGGAAAATATTTTTTGCCTCATCGCACCACTCAATCAGAGAAGCGACTCGAAAGCTATTCATAAATTTAGTAAGTTTATCACAGGCATATCTTTTTATTACATACAACAGGTCATCAACCCACATCGACAATGAGGATACATTATAAATACTAAAGTTTTCATCACACAACAAATAACAAGCAATGAAATGAACTTCAACTCAACCAATCCTCGGCGTTGGAAACACTTGCTTTGAACCACAAGTGATTCTCTGGGACGGGCCATCTATTGTGAATCTTGAGACCTACTATATCAGTACCAGGGTAGGGAACCACCCAAATGTCCGAGGTATAGATACAGTTGCTTCTCATAAATGGTACTAGTAATGTTGTGTTAACAGCAGTTGGATCGCCTTTCACCATCATCGGATAGTTTTGTCCAACGAAGAGCGAGTTTTCTCCAAGAGTATCAATTCTGTACCAGGGAGAAGGTGTTGGCGCTAGCACACTAGTATCCATCCCGAATACCATGCAACGGGTGTTGGAATAGGTCTGGAGAGTGCGACCATGGGAGAAAACACGTGCTCCCTCAGTAGTAACAAACTCAGTGTGCTGTATACAGACAAGAAGAGGTGATCCATCGGAATTAGTTGCCAGGCGCCACTGAGTATATAAGTTCTGCTCGTCCTCATGCTAGTCATCATCACCATCGTCATTTCCTCCTTGGTTATAAAAATTTTCAAGTATAGGTGGTGGAATGTTCATAGGACCTTGGAAACACAAGAAGAAGGTTAATTAGTAAAGGGAAACTTGCTAACCCGGATGCATGTGGATTAAACAATTATAATTATGGTGGAATAAAAACGTACCAAAACTACGAGGATCCGATGCAAAAACAATGCCATGAGTGGTGGAAGCAAACACAAGGCCCTCGTATTGAATTGCATCACAGTACTCATCCGTGTACAGAAACTAATTTTTGAGCAATATCCATCCAATCGAGCCACGAAGGACAGCAACAAGCTTGTCAAAGATAGAAACAACTTCATAGTTCTTGTAATTCCAAGAGAGGTTGGGAACTCGACAAATTGCTATCTTCTGTAGAAGACAATCACCATGATCGTATTTGAACGTGCGTACAATACCGGTGTGCTCAACCTCTGGGCAGACTGCTGAGATTTTTCGAACTGGAACCCGGTGACGAGTGTACACATTCACAAGTTCCCACTCGCAGTTGTACCCAATGTAAACAACCCAATCTCCATTTCGCCTGCCCAGGCCTTACCCTTAAGTGATGGCATCTTAACATCACATGTATCATTATCAAGTGGCATCAACTTGCACAAGGCGAGGCGTCCATCATCCGCGCGCTAGCGAGCAGGGTCATGGCGAAGAAGATAGGGGAGATCAAACCACTCCTTGACCCTTGGGCTCTTTGTAATGATGTTATTAGTTGAGTCGAGAATGGTCTTGAACAAACCTGCCATGCTATCCGAGGTGATGATGTTGCACCGATCAATGAGTTCCTCCACCATGTCATCTTTCAGATCGGGGCAAGAATAACGGGTTCGTTTCCGGCCTATTCCCTCCATGGAGAAGATGATCGAACAATGGCAGAAGGAAGGGTGAAGGAAAATGGAGGAGGGAGAGGAAGAGTGTGTGACGGCAGTTCCAAATCGAGAGGGAAAGGCGAAGAGTTGGTGGATGGTTGCCAGTTTGCCACGGTACACGAAGAGGCGCCCCGGCCTACACATCCGTTCGGAAATACTAGTAGAAAAGTACTCGCTGTCGTCTCACTGATATGTTGGAACAGGACCACATGTCAACAAAACATGGTGTGTAATTTCTCGTGCAAAATGCGATCTGGCCGCGTTGGCCCGAGGTGCCGCATTAGTTTTTTTAAAGTTTGTCGCATTAGTTATCGACCTTTATTTTTTAACATACAATCTGAATGGATAGCTCCTGTGGTCATCACACGTGAGCTGATATAGTGATGGTTGATCTCCCAAGCAACTTATTACTGTGAGAATATGGGAGTACCAGCGGATTCAAGGAACAGAGAAATGATGGTTGCTTCATCTGAGCAACTTACTATGGCGAAGGTGGGGCTCTGTGATTTGACTGCTCACTAGTCATTACTACTGCGGCGCAACGACCGGGGTGAATCTTTCCTTGAAGTTATGTTGTGAACTCAATATTGTTGCATGGCAGGTGGAGCCGGATGAAGGATGTCCAACATGTCGGTGAAATGAAGTTGAATTGTTACTAGCATTGCTATCAATCCTTCAGGATTTGTTTATATGTACGCATAATTTTAATGAAATTGTACTGTGATGCTATGAAGGTTTCAACTTTGGTTCCCGCAGGAAAAAAAGGTTTCAACTTAGGATTCATGTGTCTTGCCTCGAGATTATCTCGTTACAACATTCCATCAAATACAAATGAAACTACCATGGCTACCATGGCTAATGCATCTCAATGGTTCACTGATCAGCGCCAATATTCACATCACAACTGAAGACAAAGTTGTGAGAAGGTGTACAAATAAAGAAAAAATTATAATTGATCGATGTTGTTTGTAGGCATGGCTCCATTTCCTTGGCACAATGTTCATTGCTTGGCAGCTAGTTTCACCCAGCTCTGTAGCCAAAAAAGAGGTGTATGAAGGACACCACAATCCGATCATTTTGTGCATCTCCACTAAAATCGAGCGGACCATCCCTGTTTGCAAAGATATCCAGTTAGTGTGATTACAATAATAGTGGAACTAGATGATGAAACATAACACACATAAATAGAAGCCGACCACCTCTACGATCTCTCTTTAGGACTAACTTCTTGTTGGAGAAGATTAGGCACGGAGTTGGATGAGGAGGATAGCAAAACCAATCTCCCTTTCTGCAGTCCCACAGAAATGTAAAAACATTGCCCGTGTGACAGTTTGGCGGAACTGCACAAAACACTCTTTAGAAAAAAGTGATTTGTGCAGTTCACCAAAAGGTCGCAATAGCAACGAGGTGAAATGGATAGCCCTGTTTGCAAAAGGAGGTCGAAAGTAAACAATTACTGCCCAATAACATGAGTTGAAGACACATATGCCGACAAAAAAGAAGCATGTTCCATGTAATAAGGGAAAGATAGCACATGGTGGTTTATCAAAAATGGTTTGAGGACGAGATTGCAAGATGGAAAGTATGCTGGCCGAGATACGATTTAAGCAAACAACTAAAGAAGATCAACATGCGGCAACATGGGAAGATTGGCAGTGGAGCAAGGCCGGAGGAAGTTGTACCTGAGGGTCGTCGGGATGTTACTAGGAGGG
>NW_021245519.1:0-1816 GCF_002162155.2 Triticum dicoccoides | reverse complement strand
TCATCAAGGCGGTAGCACTTGTACTTGGACTGGCTCTTGGCAATCCCAATCTTCACCTTTTTCACCATAGCATCAAGAAGTTGGGCTTGGTGAATCTGGTCTTCCAAGGTAGGAGAGACTTGAAGGTTGGCAAGAAAAGCTTGAGGAACAACTTGCAGATTAAGTTTGCGGAAAGCTTCACAAAGCTCGGGTTGATAAGGCTTGAGAATAAGACTGTTGCAGTAAGCCTTCCTGCTCAAAGCGTCAGCAATCACATTGGCCTTGCCTGGGGTATACTCGATACTCGGATTATACTCTTGAATCATTTCGACCCATCGAGTTTGCCTGAGGTTGAGATTAGGCTGAGTGAAAATGTACTTGAGACTCTTGTGATCAGTGAAAATGTCCACTTTTCTTCCCAATAGAAGATGTCTTCAAGTCAAAAGAGCATGCACAACTGCCGCTAACTCGAGATCATGAGTGGGGTAGTTCTTCTCATTAGGCTTCAACTGGCGAGATGTATAAGCAACAACTTTCTTCTCTTGCATCAATACTGCGCCAAGACCTTGGAGAGAGGCATCACAAAAGACCTCGTACGGTTTGGATTCATCAGGCAGAGTGATAACTGGAGCAGTGACCAATTTCTCTTTCAAACTGTTGAAAGCAATGTCACACTCCGGAGACCAAACGTACTTGACGTGCTTCTAAAGAAGATTAGAGAGAGGCTTCGCGATCTTAGAAAAGTTTTCAATGAATCTTCGGCAATAGCTTGCGAGACCGAGAAAACTGCGGAGTTGCTTCACGTTCTGAGGAGGTTCCCAATTCACAATTGCAGACACCTTCTCAGGATTCACAGCAATGCCCTTGGCAGAGATGATATGACCAAGATAAAGAACCTCCTCGAGCCAAAATTCACACTTGGAGAACTTGGCATAGAACTGATGTTCCCTGAGCTTATCGAGAACCAAACGCAAGTGCTTGGCATGATCTTCCTTGTTCTTTGAGAAAACCAGAATGTCGTCGAGATAGACCAAAACAAAGTCATTGGTGTAGGCGTTGAAGATGAAGTTCATCATGCGAGAGAACGTCGGAGGAGCGTTGGCGAGGCCAAAAGACATGACAGTGTGTTACTATGATGGCCTCTTCTCGGCGGAGTCCGGGAAGTGGACACGGTGTTGGAGTAATGTTTGCGCAGGTTGTTCTCTAGCTTCTCGCTCGTGCTTTGCCTCCTCTTCTCGCTCTCTTTTGCGAATAAGTTAGCCACCATACTTGCTTGTCGCTTGTTGCAGCCCCACTCATATTTTAACTTGCCATACCTATAAGCTTAAATAGTCTTGATCGCGAGGGTGCGAGATTGCTGAGTCCCTGTGGCTCACAGATTACTATTACACCAGATGCAGGACCTGATGATTCCGCTCCAGGAGACGCTTGTGAGCTCAAGTGGGAGTTCGACGAAGACTCTCAATGTTACTATGTTTCCTTTCCCGATGATCAGTAGTGGTGCCCAGTTGGGGGTGATTGGGACCGTGTCGCATGTTCGGTTCTCTTTTATTTTGGCGCCGTAGTCGGGCCATGAGTGTTTTGGATGATGTAATGTTATTTATGTACTTGATTGGCGTGGCGAGTGTAAGCCAACTAAGTTATCTCCCCTTTATTATTTATATTACATGGGATGTTGTGAAGATTGCCTAACTTGCAACATATGCCTTCAATGCGATTATGTCGACACGTGGGAGCTATAGTCGCATCGAGGGTGTTACACAAACCCACCCCAAATGGGACAACATTTATACCACAGCATGTTGATGCCGCTCCACGATAGCATGCCAAGTTTCAT
>NW_021245518.1:0-818 GCF_002162155.2 Triticum dicoccoides | reverse complement strand
CTTATCTATTGGACACCTCCGATCATCTTGCAATAATCAAATCCGCTGCCGAAGTTGTTTTCGTTATGGTCATTTATCTCATAATTGCCTCTATCTCCGGAACAAACTCCAAGTGTATCGGATTAAATCACAACCACCTACCAAACCGCCTACAGACACCAATAGCCAGGCCGACGACTCGTCTTCCCAAAACCCCTCTGCCACCCTTCCGCCCATCAACTCACCCTTCCATACCATCTGCACGCCCTCATTGCCCTGCTCTGCTCCATCCACCTTCTCGCTTGCGCCGCCCACCACCTCCACCGCCATGGCAACGTATCCGCGTGACCCGCTTCCTCTTCTCCCTCCCGGAACCGCTGTGATGGAAGCTAACGGGAATCGCCGCCGTCGTACCTATCACTACCTTGGTGGTGATCCCCTGGTTCAATCTGGGGACTGGGCCATCATCTCCCTGGCCCCGCCACCGGACCCTGCCCCGTTCGAGACGGATGCCATGCTCATCCACCACTTCCTCGACCACGAGCGCGGCTTCCGCATTGCGGAAATCTCACGTTGTGGCATGGGAGCGGCCTTTGTTCGCTTCGCCCACGCCTGCGACATCGACACCGCCATCACCAACATCCCATATTTCGTCGGCGACTCTGTTCTCCGTGTTCTTCGTCATGACAGAGGTATCAATCACCGTGACTGCACCTATACACATGATGCCTGGATTATGATGGTCAATTTCCCCCTGGAGGCATGGCACCCGGATAAAGTTAGAGAGTCTGTTTCGGGTTTTGGTAAATTTCTAGTATGGAACAGAGATTTGTCAAACC
>NW_021245517.1:0-2534 GCF_002162155.2 Triticum dicoccoides | reverse complement strand
TGGTGGTGGTGGTGGATTGTTGTTGTTGTTGTTGTTGCCTTGATTCTGAACTAACAACTGCATCAGGGTATTCTACCGCCGAATCAACTGAGTGAGCTCCGGTGGGAATGCAAATCCGGGGTCACGTCTCGGAGGCATCTGATGGGTTTAGAGGGGAGAGATTAGAATAGAATGAGGCCTAATGAGAAAGCACTACCCATATGCACATGAGACAAACACAAACATTTCACTCAAATAATCAATCAATTCATACAAGCGGTCTAAATATCACAAAAGTGCTCAGACTACTCTATTTACATGGTGGAATATTACTACTGATATGGTGGTCTACTAAAAATACTCCTCGATTGCAGACTCCATGATATCTGCTCCAGCTTCATCTTCAAAGTCATCATCGCTAAGGTCGGAGTCGGTGTCGTCGATGATGATGTAGTCTTCCGGGTGAATCTCCTGGGGTTCTTCGTCTTCTTCTACTGGTGTGGGGTCTCCCATGAATATTCCAATCTTATTAATCAGGTCGTCATTCTTCTCCACTAGCACGGCGATTTCCTGCTCATAATCTTCACGTGTAACCTTGAGTTCTTCCTCTAGTTCCGCAATCCTAGTCATTGCCTTCTTCAGATCTATCATGCCTGCGCACATCTGATTTTCCTGGTGTCGAATGTGCTGGTTTAATTCCTGGATGAAAGCTGCAATTGATCTTTCATTTCTGGTGTTGATCATCTCCCATTGTTCATCTCGGCACCCACAAATCTGGTAGATAGTATCCTTAAGCTCCTTTAGGTAAACTTCTCCAATGCGTCCCATGGTGATGTGAGCTGCCATACTCTTTCCTAAACTCCAGGTTGGTGCGTCGAAGGAAAACTCTATGGGTTTAGTGACTGGCATGAAGGTCCTTCCTGGAACTTGAACTTGAATCATCCATGGCTCCTCTTTTGGTAAAGTGGCGTTGTAGGTCCCGGTGAAGCTTGGTATTCCTATGTTCAGGTACCTAGTGACTTCCTTCAGGTGTCGTCCAAAAGGTGATTCTTCCTCCGATTGTGCAAACTTGTTCCTTACATCCGCCATCCTAAAGAGTAGAAAATGGAGAGGAGTCAAAAGTGAGAAGAGAATAGTGATCTATGGCTTTAGCTTAGTGGTTGTGTCCTACACTCAGCGTGTGCTCTGATACCATCTTGTAGCGACCCGACCTCAAATAGTCAAGTCTCTGTGCTTTAGTTTCATCCCTGGATCGGTAATGCTGACACACACAGTACTCGAGGGTTTATAACAGAGTAGCAATCACACACTTATTACATCGAATGTCTCAAAAGAGAACTTATTACAATAAATATGGCTTAAGGCCATCTAATACGATAACAGTGGAAGGCTTGGAAGATTAAGTGAGTCCATCAACTCCATCGGCATAGCTGAGCTGCATGGCAACAACCTAACGAACCTTACTCCTCGTCTGAAAAGTCTGCAACATAATACGTTGCAGCCCGATAACGGGTCAGCACATGGAATATGCTAGCAAAATAACCCAGTAGAGCAAGAACAGGATAATGCTATCACTACATGCATATTTGGCTGGTGGAAAACTCTATGGTTATAGTTTTGCGAAAAGCCAATTTTTCCCTACAACAAAGGAATAGATTTTAATTTAACTATCATGGTAGTTGAAACATCATTGAGAAGGTTCCTCCAACTCAATCCCAATTAAGGTAATTAACAACCCAACAATATTAATTTAGAGTGATGAGATACTTAAGATACTCCAAGTACTAGATACTCAAGATTGTCCATAACCGGGGACACGGCTAACCATGATTAGTTTATACACTCTGCAGAGGTTTGCACACTTTTCTTCACAAGAATCGATCTCCTCCGTTGGTTTTCTCGCACTACAGGGTGTTTGAGAAACGGATGACCGAGACACAGTCTTTCAGAAACATTAACTCTCTACTCCGGGCAGACCATACCAAACCTACAAACCCACTACCTGCTGATCCACCTCTTCAAGAGCTTCACGTAACTTACTCAACTATGCTAGAGCCCATAATAGCTTGTGGCTACACAGGAAGTTTCTAGCATGAATCATCTCAGTTCCCTTTGAGCCTGGGTGGCGGTCCATAGGAAGATCACACGGGTACTCCGGGATTTCCAAAAATACAGGCAACACTGGGTACTCCAGGTGCCTCAATCCACCCAGATGTGTATTTAAGTTGCCACCTTAAGTTGAACCATTAATTAACAATCTCACATCTGTCATGGATTTCACTCACCCAAACCACGTCTACGAGCATAGCATAGCAATATAAGCAACACGTAGAAGTAACTCCCAATGGTTTGAATGTAACAGGGCAATAGGTTCTACCTCATCAACTACTTCTCAACCCATATGTTAATGACATCCTAACCATGCAATGTTTGAGGATTGAAACTAATGCATAAAAACTGGGTGACAAAGGGGTATGATCAAAGTGTTACTTGCCTTGCTGACGATCCGCGTAACCTAGAGACTCCAAATAACACGCTTCGCACTCCGGGAATTC
>NW_021245516.1:0-1333 GCF_002162155.2 Triticum dicoccoides | reverse complement strand
GTCCATACGCAGGAGATAGCACCTATAGCGGCTCAGGCCCTAGATCCGGAGCAGCTCGCGCCATCCGAAGACGGGAAGCTCAACCCCGTCACGGAAGCCGCAGACTCAGCGGCGTTGGAGCCGCACACAGACTTAACTTAAAGTGACATCTATGTCCCCGGAACCACGGACTTGTCTCGGGCTACAGGCTCCAAACCTTGTGCGTCTGCATACGACGAGCTTGATCGGTCATCGATCATCGAATTCAGCTCCGCGGACATCTTCCGACACTCGCCTTTGGGCGACGTGCTAAGCTCGTTAAGAGCACTATCTTTAGCGCGGGGCTCACAGCCGAATTGTATCTGGTTCGAACCGGAGGCTGATGACGGAGAATTTCGCTTCCCACCCACCGCCCACTTCATAGCCACTTTGGAAGACTTAACTGACACGCTCGATTATGGCTCCGACGACATCGGCGGTATGGACGATGATGCCGAAGAAGAAGAATAAGAAGAAGAGGCCCAGAACCCGCCGTTTACCAGACGCTGGATAGCCACTTCCTCGTATGATGTATACATGGTAGATGCACCAAAAGAGAATAGCGGCGATGACAAAGAGGATCTAGTTGAGGATAAACCTCCCGAGATACAATCAAAGCGTCGGTGTCAGCGGCGCCGCTTGATGACCCACAAGTATAGGGGATCTATCGTAGTCCTTTCGATAAGTAAGAGTGTCGAACCCACCAAGGAGCAGAAGGAAATGATAAGCGGTTTCCAGCAAGGTATTCTCTGCAAGTACTGAAATAAGTGGTAACAAATAGTTTTGTGATAGGATAATTTGTAAGAACAACAAGTAACAAAAGTAAATAAAGTGCAGCAAGGTGGCCCAATCCTTTTTGTAGCAAAGGACAAGCCTGAACAAACTCTTATATAGAGAAAAGCGCTCCCGAGGACACATGGGAATATCGTCAAGCTAGTTTTCATCATGTTCATATGATTCGCGTTCAGTACTTTGATAATTTGGTATGTGGGTCGACCGGTGCTTGGGTAATGTCCTTACTTGGACAAGCATCCCACTTATGATTAACCTATATTGCAAGCATCTGCAACTACCACAAAAGTATTAAGGTAAACCTAACCATAGCATGAAACATATGGATCCAAATCAGCCCCTTACGAAGCAACGCATAAACTAGGGTTTAAGCTTCTGTCACTCTAGCAACCCATCATCTACTTATTACTTCCCAATGCCTTCCTCTAGGCCCAAATAATGGTGAAGTGTTATGTAGTCGACGTTCACATAACACCACTAGAGGAGAGACAACATACATCTCATCAAAATATCGAACGAATAC
>NW_021245515.1:0-652 GCF_002162155.2 Triticum dicoccoides | reverse complement strand
TGTGACGCCCGGATAATCAAGCTACAGTAACCTCTGCTAATGACACCACATCACCTCCGTTACTGTCGCTAATCTCGCGTTAGTTCGAAAACGATTCAAATTCAAATTTGAGATTTAGGCGAACAACAAAAGTTTTCAAACATTAAAACTAAAATGTCCAAAATGTGTCAAATAAATCATGGGTAATACTAGTGGAGAAATCACAAATTTTATAAATGTTTAAAGGCTCTAAACTAATTAAAATAGCAGCTATAACAATTAATTAAATGCCTTTTAAAAATAATAATAATACAAACTATTTTAATTAGGTGTCAAACTTTTGGGGCAGTAGAATAAATTATAACATTAAATTAGGAGTTGTACTTATATTTTATAAAACAGAAATTAAAAGAAAATAGATAAAGAAAAGAAAACAGAAAACAAAGCTAAAAAAAAGGAGAAAGCAAACCCCCCCCCCACTGGGCTTCGGCCCAGCAGGCCACAACCCCCCCACTAGGCCAGTCAGCCCAGCTGCTAGCCAGGCCGGCCCAAACCGGCCCAGGCCGCCCCCTCACTCCACCATAACCCCACCCTGGTCAAACCCTAGCCCACCGCACTACCCCACTTCTCCCCGATCCCCTTCTCCTCCCCATCTGGATCGGGCAACTGCCCC
>NW_021245514.1:0-864 GCF_002162155.2 Triticum dicoccoides | reverse complement strand
ACCGTGCTTCTCTCGCCTCTCGTAAGGCCTTGTCAAGTTCAACCATTTTGGCTTCATTCTCCTTCTCAAGAAGTTCAGAGCGGCTAGCAGCATTTTTTACTTCAAGCACCATCGTGGATATCTTCTCCTCGTCTTGGCGCCGAGCAGCTCATTCGACTTTTAACTCAGTCGATGCCTTTTTGGCAGCTGCATTACTAAACCGGGCATGCTCCTTGGCCCGGGCCAGTTTTGCTAGAAGAATTTCAATGGCGGCAGCACCATCTGCAGCCATGCATAACTTTCAGCGTCACGCTTATATCACAAAAATGTATGTGAAGGGACTGCCCCGAATACATACCTTGCGACTCGTCAAGACGCATATTGATTAACACGATGTCATCCCCGACCACATCAACCTTCTGCTGCAGCTCGGCAATATCCGTAGTTTGGGATGTAGCCAGGGGGGAGACAATCTGTGTTCAAGTTAATCAGATTAGTCCTTGAATATTTCTTCTTGAGCCTCCGTTCGCCTCCCATGGGAAGCCAACCCGAGTCTTAGGGGCTACTACCTATACACAGGTGCATCTTTGCAATTAAAATATAGTTTGAAACATTACATCACAAACCTCAAAGCCTCTTAGCAGGCTCATGAAGGCTTCATTCAATCCGCTCTTCACGGACATAATCTTCTCAACCACCATACCCATCAAGGTACGTTGTTCCCCCGAGACAGATGCTTCTCGCACCATATCCCTCAATATATCTGGCGCTGTTGGGTCTCTGGAAGCCTCTGTAGGAGCACGACCATCCTTTGAGGGAACCCATTCACCCGTCTTTAGAATCATCGTTGGCTGAAAACTGGACAGTCCGGGGCCTTCATTATCC
>NW_021245513.1:0-550 GCF_002162155.2 Triticum dicoccoides | reverse complement strand
GTGCAACTGCCGCCCCATCTCGAACGTGGAGGAGACAACCGCCACCGCCCAGATCCGATCTGATCAGACATGGGCCATAGCCACACATCATGTTGTGACATAGTAGACCACCACGTGACTGCGCCACGCCCCAACAGGCCGGATCCCTTGGTGAATAGCCTCCGGTGGCCAGGGAGGAGGAAGATCTGGAGTCGCCAGGTGCGGCCCGGGAGGCATTTCCTGTTTTCAATCATATGTAACTAAGTATGATATGATTGGTTATATGAAGGGAGTGTTGGGGAACGTAGTAATTTCAATGAGAGGATCATGGTGATGCATAGCAACGAGAGGGGACAGTGTGTCCAGTACACAAAGGATCATGGTGATGCATAGCAACGAGAGGGGAGAGTGTGTCCACGTACCCTCGTAGACCGAAAGCGGAAGCGTTAGAACAATGCGGTTGATGTAGTCGTACGTCTTCACGGCCCGACCAATCAAGCACCGAAACTACGACACCTCCGATTTCTAGCACACATTCAGCTCGATGACGTCCCTCGAACTCCGATCCAGC
>NW_021245512.1:1619-2726 GCF_002162155.2 Triticum dicoccoides | reverse complement strand
AGGGGAGGCACGGTGGGTTGCGCTGTTGGTGTGGTGAGGAACTGGATCGAGGAGGGGAGGAGCACCGGCCGCAAAGCGCTAGTTGAAGGAGGGGAAAGTGCGTGTCTGGAGGGAGAGAGACCTAGGCGTACGAGATATAAATAGGTGGCAGAGGTGCCCAGCGGCAAGCGCCGGTGGGGCTCCGGCCGGCTAGGTGCTTTCCAAGCCAGGCCGTCTGGCCGGGGAGATGTGAGGGTGATCGGGGGCAAACGTTGCATCCAGCCAAGTACTTACTGTTGCTGACGCGCGCACTCTATGCCACTTATTTTTGGAGACTCTGGATTTCTTTGGAGTACATAGCCGATTCTCTTTTTTCACAAATACGCATGTTGCGTATGAGGTAGACATTACATTTGTAACGATCGTCGAATAGCATACGCTAACAGGCGCATACGGGAACGCATTTGAGCAGAGAGAGGGGGTTGCTCATTCCCAAGTAGCAATGAAAATTAGATTACAGAGATAACGATTCTTAGAGCATCTCTAATATGTGCCTTATAATAGGGCCTAACCGCTTTTTACATTACCAGGGGACAAAAACAGTGCTTCAATAGATGCCCTAGCTATATACAAATTCTTTTACACCAAATTTACAACACCAATTCGCAACACTTGGGTGGCTGGAGCAAAACTAAGTCGGTCGTGCGAGTCGCCAACTGTCACGCGGAAAGTTCCCGCGCCATGCGCATCCCCGCCTGACGCCGCTTGCATGACAACCGATGGAGCCCCATGGACGACCCCTCCGACCCCGTAGCCACCGAGCCACTCCGACGCTTCTGACCATGGCGGCATCATCTTCTCCTGACACTCCCTCCGCCGGCACCGCCATGTCCTCCTAATCGACACCGCGGATTTGTGTCCCCATGACCCACCGCCGCCACCGAGAAGGAGCCGCCGGTGCGGAAGAAGGCCAGCACGACCAATCAATGAGCTGGCGGCGGTGGGAAAGAGGCCGCCGCACGAACCCTTCATCCCGTCTGAAGAAGATGAAGCGTATTGCCACCATGCCCCCCCTCCCCCCCGCTTTGTCCCCTACCGCGACTTCTTCGGTGATAGTTGCTACTTTTG
>NW_021245512.1:0-1609 GCF_002162155.2 Triticum dicoccoides | reverse complement strand
CCACCACCACCTCCGACCGTGGAGGACGAGCTGTCGACGCTCGTTGCTATCTTCGGCAACATGTTCGACGAAATGTCGGAGAGGTAAAGCAATCCCTTGTTTTTCATTTTTTTTGTCAATTCGAGATGAGTGCAATGATGAGGTGCATATGTTCTTATATTAAATTTTGTGTGCATTTGTAGTGCTGATGATCATACATTTTTGAACTTCACAAATGTTGTGAATAAAGAAAAAAAGGCTTTTAATGAAAGAAATGGGGTAGAGGGCAGCAGCCGAGCGGTGCAAGCCGGTGGCAGAGGAGAAAAGGTTGCGGAGGAGCGGACAGTGGAGCTCGAGGAGAGGAATGTGGCTATTGGTGAGCTTAAGGGAGCCAAGGAAAAAGCGAAAGACTTATGTTCATGGACATAAGTTGTCTTGGCATGAAGCAAGAGGCATATATATCTTCGTCGCAATGAAATGTTGGCAAAGGAGGCCATGCTAGGAGTAACATGATGGGCGGCGGACATGGTAGGAGGAATGGGTGGCAACATGGGAGGATTCATTGGTTGTTTGATGAACATGATGCATAGGAGGTGGCTTTGGTAACAATGATAGGTGCCATGGGAGGTGCCTATGGTGGTGCGATGGGTACTATAGGAGGTGGATTTTGTGGTACGATGGGTGGCAGCATAATGGGTGTCTTTGGTGGAACAATGGGTGCCATGGGAGATGGCTTTGGTAACACCATGAGTGCCATGAGAGCCGGCTTCGGTCGAGGTCAAGGTGGCGGCATCGATGGTGCACCACGTGACAATGAACATGAAAAAGCTAGTGACCGCCATGAGGCCAATGTTCACACCGAGACCATTGTCAACACCGTGGCAAGTGATAAGGGGAAGAGGAAAGTTGAGAGGCTATGATACTTTTATGTTTATGTGCACTTTTGTTTGCTTCGATGATGAACTATATTTGATATGATGCACTAGACGCTCTGGTTTGCATTTCAAATTAATATGTGGATTCGCTGGTTAATTTGTTATGTTTTAAGTTATGTGTGATGATTTTGGAAAGTTCAAATTAGTCATAGCTCGTATATTGGTGAACATATGCATTTGAAGACAACAAAATTGTGGTGCGACTGCCATTTTCACTTTTATTTTAGGCCATCAATTGGATTTGAAGGCTGTTAGTGTTGTAAAAATACACTTTATGGTGTTGCAAAATTGCTCCAACCACCTTTTGTTCCCTATTATAGGCCACATATTGGAGATTCTTTTAGCCCTCTAGCACTCAGTTTTGCCCAGGTGTGAGCTTCCTCCTGTATGGTGTGGACAAGGTGCGTATGTGATGGTGTGGCACCGTCAAAGATGCGGGCATTGCGATGCTTCTAGATTGTCCAAACGGGAGAAACAAGAATCCCAAGGACCTTACGATGATGAGCCGGGTAGTCTTGCATGGCCAAGGACCACCATTCAAAGAGGCTAGCAGTGTTACTGGGTAGCTGGATGGTGAGGTGATGACCCACAAGTGTAGGGGATCTATCGTAGTCCTTTCGAGAAGTAAGAGTGTTGAACCCAACGAGGAGCAGAAGGAAATGACAAGCGGGTTTTAGTAAGGTATTCTCTACAAG
>NW_021245511.1:0-4151 GCF_002162155.2 Triticum dicoccoides | reverse complement strand
AAGGTGAGGGAGTGTGGTCACGCAGTTGGCCATGAGGTGTTAGGCACCCTCCTCCCGAAGATGAGCACAAGCTCTTTGACAATTGATGTATAAAGAAGAGTGTGAATGAAGACATCGATGTCCGTAGGGATGTGCCCATGCTTCGCTTCAAGAAACTTGGCATCGTAGGATAGGGAACAGTCTCTATCTCATCTCACCTAATAACAAAGCACAGACTGCTTCTGCCTGTCCGTCACACCTTTTTGCGAAAAAAAAGTCCCTGTAGTTAATTGAAATCAACCCGCACTCCATGTTTTAGTCATAACCCGCTAATCAACCCGCCATCCGTATTTAAGTTAAGAGAATCATTTTTAAATCATGCATATCTTTTAAATTTTAACTCTGATTTTAACATGTTATATATGAAATTTGATTAGAAAAATGTATAGAATCTAAATATGATGTTATTTTTAGCTGTTACATATTTCTAAAATATTATTTTGGGTGCAAACTTAATTTATCGTGCATTGTCTATTTTTCTTTCGTACCGGCGACGATCCGAATTGCAAATAAATACCCATTAAAACCAGATTGAGAGGAAAGAAAATATTGATAACCACGCATGCACACCTCTGAAAAACCTCTCGGCAAAAAACTACATATTTCTCATCTTATTCTGAGCAAGTGCGCGGGCGAGTGCAATGACTAAAGACATTCTAACGCGTTTTCGTTGTGTGAGCACTATTAGGGTCCTATTAGGGTGTTGAGAAATGGTTAATGGCATAAGAGCGTGTGTTATGTTATCTCCCGTTGCAACACACAGACTCATTTGCTAGTAAAGCCAATTGGGCACATACTCTTCTACATTCAATTCTTTAAGATATACCTACCGGTGTATTCTTCCACCATTAGTAATATTGGGGGACGATAGAAAGAGCATATTTAGACAAGATCATACGAGACACAAATACCCAGTTTCAGACCCTAACATGAAGGGTGTTTCTGGTGTTGTGTCAGAGCATATTAAAACTTAGAAGAAACGGGGGATCACTAACCCGCCTTTTATAGTGGACTTGGTCTCGGGTTACAAATACTCCATATGGATTTACAGGATAGCACCTAGATGGTTACTGTCGGGGATATACCCCGTGGCGTAAACCGGCCGGAAGGATAAACCGGCCGGACTTGGCGATTCACCGGCGACCTGCACAGACCAGACGGTTTACAGCTCATTAGTAATCCGGCAGGCGGGCCAGAGGGGCAACAAGACCCGGTGGCCCGACGGGCGGTTCATGAAGGCCGGTTCAACTATGATGGGCCGGTTTAAGAGGAAAGGAATATTTACCTTACAAGGAGATAAGACCAGGACTTGTATCCGGTTTGTATTAGAGATAGACTAGTCCTAATCTTAATAGGACTCCACATGTAACCCGCCCCTTCAACATATATAAGGAGGGGCAGGGCTCCCCAAAGAGGGGGAGAGAACAATCAATAATCTCTAGGGTTAGACACAAGGAGGAGAGCCGGTTTACGGCGACTCCCTCGTGATGATAATGAGACCTAGCCTCAAACAGCATGTAGGGCTATTGCCGGATGATGTTTTCCGGGGCCCGAAGCTGTCTAAATCCATGTCTTGCATGATGATCCGCCCTGCGTCTCTCATCCCGCTCAACCCTTCTCAAGCTACCACATAGATGTGTTGGCATCGCGACTAAGTCCTGACACTAAGGACATCTGCCGTGACAAATCCACGACAGTTGGCGCCCACCGTGGGGCTGACGCGACGGTGGTGTTGAGTTCTTGAAGGGAGCTCTTCAGGTTCAAGAAAGAGTTAGGGTTACGGTCCCTTCGCGGCGACCGTCCTGTGATTCATCTGATTCAAACAGCCGGGTCTGATTGCTATACGTCAAGCGTATATCAGACCTGATCTACCGTGGTTTCGTTGCCATCTGTATACGTTCAAGTTCCGAGGGGATCAACTCATAAGTACTGCTATTACTTTTTGCCAAAAAGGATTGCCTGGCGAGACCGTCTTAACTGCAGCAAGGATAGTACAGAAAGAAAAGAAATCAGAAATCGCCAACCATGTTGGGCAATGGTACTATTGGTGCCTGATGTAAAAGCAAAAAGTGATACGTCCATTGATCCATCACGAAGAGGAGATAGTATTAAAACAGTGTTCCGTCAGTCAAACCAACGACAACTCAGAAGAGGATTTAATTATGGGCGCACGACGACTCGGAGCCGTTTCAAAACTGCACAAGGATCGAAGCAAATTGCTAGTCGGGACCGGCTGCTATTTTATTCGGTGACCGGCCGCGATATGGAAATACTAGGGAATAGGACAAGAAGATTTTTTCAGTCCACCATGTGTGGCATTTGATGTCCAGCTTGAGCCGCCGGTCTCCGACACGAACGGAGCGATCCTCCTTAAATTACTAGCGGAGTTTCTACAAAGACAGAGTTGGTCATGGCCCGCCAAAGGAAGATAAAAAAAATGCATCAGCGTCAAGTTTGTCATGTGAAGACCGATCTGAGGCAAAAATTCGCTGCATTGCGGGTGGCCAGTCAAAGAAACACAGCCACGTTTTACCATCTGCGGACAAGCACCCAGGACCTGAATTACTGCTACTACTGGTACATGTCAGATCAGACCGGCGCAAGGTTCAAACCGCCGAAACCGACAGGATTTGATGGCTCTGTTGTCCGGTTCCGTGTGCGCCGTGGCACGAGTCTGGCGATCCATCGATCCAAGGACGGATCGAGTTCTTGAAGGGAATTTTTTAGGGGTCGAGAAGCTCGCGATTGAAGAAGAGCCGGTATGAGCAATCGCGTTGGAGCAACCTTGCGCTGAGTCGGAAAGTTCATCGTTTGTTATGATCAGAGTGGTGATTAACTTTGGATCTGACACATCTGCATCAAGTGCCAGTTTACCGGATTGAATGAGATGAAAATACTTAGGGTTTGATGTTCTGTGAGCCGCCGGCAACGTGACACGATTCGTTGACAGGAGATTGATTTTTGTTTCTACACCGAGTCCTACAAGCTGTTAAATCGTAGTTTCGATCGAAACCGACAAAAGAAATCTGCAGTCCGATCGACCGAGTTCCGCAAGTGTCGGCTGCCGGATACAGGCTCAAGCCTCGAGGAAATCAGAGCTACTACCACCTGGATGTGGAGATAACGACGACTCAGGAACGGATACAGCCGTGGCCTGACCGGCAGGCTCCCTGCTACTGCTGGACCACGAGCGAACAAGCTGGCCTAAAAGAAACGGGCGTGGACTCGGAGTCAACTCCCGGTTTGTTTCCATCACGAGCGCCTCGCCGGTTTTTGCCTCCGCGTCAAGTCACCACTGGACTGTTTGTCTCGGGTCGACCTCCCTTCACCGGTGCTCCACCACTGTCTCTGCGGTCGGTCAATCAATCAGGTCGTTCTGCAGGAATACTACTAATCCTTGAAGCAGTACACGCACATGGAATCCGTTCCCACGCAAGACTAAGGAGGAATAATAAAAAAAGGAGGGTGGTGGCCGTTGCATCAGAAGTTTAAAACTACTAGCACTATTGCATAGAAAAGACAAAGGAGATGTATTTATCCACTATCAGCATCCGTGATCATCTGACAAAATATATCAGGTCGCCACCCCCGCTACATCAACACGAGCGGCTGACTCTCCCATCCGCACGGCTTACCGCGCCTGCGGTTGACTCACCTGTCCGCGCGGCTTACCGCGCCTGCAATTGACTCCTCCGTCAGCACGAGCTTACAGCGCCGCGGTTATCCCGACGAGTCAGGTGATATCCATCTAAATTTATTTTATTAAACACTTATTGTTTTTTGTCAACGAACAATTATTTGCTCTGTAACATCTTTACACAGGACAATTGTTTATGCCATTATACCGCGGATGCATGTTCGGCTGTGCCACACAGCTTTACGGGCACGCATGTCGCGGTCCAGTTTACACCAAGCACGCCAGCTGACTCACCTGACCGCGCCGCTTTACAACTCCACGGACCACTTGCCCGTCCGCCCACGCGGCCGGTTCACGCGCTCGCGCTGGCTTACAAGCGTCGCGGCCGACTCACCCGTCCGCGCCGGTTTACCACGCCGCGGTCGGTTCACCCGTGAGCGACCTCAACTCCACCTAGCGATCATAAATTTCATGA
>NW_021245510.1:0-389 GCF_002162155.2 Triticum dicoccoides | reverse complement strand
CATAAATTAAGCAAACGTGAGTACAAATGTACCCAGCAAGACTTACATCAGAACTAACTACATATGCATCAGTATCAACAAAGGGATGGTGGGGTTTAACTGCAGCAAGCCAGCTTTGACTCAGTGGCTAACCTGAACTACTACTGCAAGTAAATATTTTGAGGTGGCGCACACGAGTCCACATATTCGCCAATCAATACACCACTATGTATCCGCTCCCGTCTCCCAACGAGAACGCCATCCATAGCACTCACGCTTATCTTGCGCATTTTAGAGTATCCACTTTCACTTGTCTATGAACTATACAGGCAATCCAGAAGTCCTTTACCGTGCACGCGGCTATTCGAATAGATGATGTTAACCCTACAGGGGTGTACTTCTTCACACAC
>NW_021245509.1:0-1027 GCF_002162155.2 Triticum dicoccoides | reverse complement strand
TTCTTTCCACCGGATCGAAGATGTCCTACCGCCAGAAAGAGCCGCACATGATGTCGGGGAGCGCCACCCATGAGAAGGTCAGGGAAACCGCATGCCAAACCCCAACCACCCCGAGGATTGGAACTACCCAAAGCTCACACCCTCAGCTTCCCTCATCTGGAGCACAAAACGTACCCAAGGGGACACCTCCAAGGAGGACACGACATGCAACGCGCCGACGTTACCCAATCTGCAAGGAATTTGGACTTTCTTCCAGGTAGTGGGTCGGGATGGATGTTGGGGATCTCAACCACGCCACCATGGAGGAAGAATGGTGCCCTAGGGCATAATTGTTGCCAGGCTGGACCTGCCGAGCAGGGTTTCACATGGTCTCGAACAACCTGTTGCGATCAATGAAGCCTAGCAATTTATCTTGTCATGGTGCGAGCGGATGAGTCGACAAGGGATGATCTACAACAAGCCAAGACCGGAGAAGCACCGAAGACAAAGTGTCAAGATTAGGAAGAGATTGTTAGAGTAATCTTGATTGATTAGTTGTGTCCTACGTGTCCTAGTTGGAGTTAGCTTGTCATACGTGTGTGCTAGCTGTATCAGGTGCAAGTTTGTACGAGTGCTAGTAGATTTAGGTTTAAACGATAAGAGAGTTGTACTAGTCCGGTTAGGAGTTGTTGGGGAACGTAGCAGAAATTCAAAATTTTCCTACGTGTCACCAAGATTTATCTATGGAGAAACCAGCAACGAGGGGAAGGAGAGTGCATCTACATACCCTTGTAGATCGCTAAGCGGAAGCGTTCAAGAGAACGGGGTTGAAGGAGTCATACTCGTCGTGATCCAAATCACCGGAGATCCTAGTGCCGAACGGACGGCACCTCCGCGTTCAACACACGTACAGCCCGGTGACGTCTCCCATGCCTTGATCCAGCAAGGAGAGAGGGAGAGGTTAAGGAAGACTCCATCCAGCAGCAGCACAACGGCGTGGTGGTGGTGGAGGAGCGTGGTACTCCAGCAGGGCTTCGCCAAGCACCGC
>NW_021245508.1:0-1316 GCF_002162155.2 Triticum dicoccoides | reverse complement strand
GCACCTGTAACCCTTGTGTTCGAGGGGATAGCCGAGGAAAACGCACCGTGTGGACCGTGGAGCAAGCTTGTGTGGTGTAGTGGCGGAGAGGTTGGGGAAGCATAGGCAACCGAAGACGCGGAGGTGATCATATGTGGGGTGGATGACATGAAGACGGTAATATGGTGTTTGGGTGGAGATGGCACGCGAGGGACGGCGGTTAAGGAGATAGGTGGCGGTGTGTAGGGCTTCTACCCAAAAGGGAGGGGTGAGTTTAGCTTGGATGAGGAGGGTGCGAACTATATCGTTGGTGGTGCGAAGTAAACGCTCGGCCTTGCCATTTTGAGGGGAAGTGTGAGGGCATGAGAAACGGTAGACTATGCCGTTTGTAGAGAAGAGAGAGCGTAAATCTGAGTTGATAAACTCACCACCGTTATCGCATTGTAACGCTTTGATGATCACATTATATTGAGTTTTGACATAAGCAAAGAAGCGGTGTAGGGTGGTGGATGTGTCGGATTTGTGGCGTAGAGGAAATGTCCATGAAAAATGAGAGTAATCATCAAGCACAACAAGGTAATATTGATAATCGGAAAAACTCACAACCGGAGAGGTCCATAGATCACAATGGATTAAATCAAAGGGTGCAAACGTGCGACTAGTGGATGAGGGAAAAGCTAAACGGGGTTGGCGCCCAAGTTGGCATGCACTACATGGAGCATGTGGAGATTTATTACATGAGGTAAGGAAAACATTATCTAAAGAACGAAGGGTATGAGGGCTAGGATGACCGAGCCGGCGGTGCCACACATCACCATCGGAGACAGTAGTTGAAAAAGCGGTGCGCCAAGCTTTGTTGCTGCCATGGAAGGGGTAGAGGTCGCCGGAGCTAGCGGAGATTAGGATGATTTTCCGGGTGCGAAGGTCCTTCACAAGAAAGCCAAATGGGTAAAATTCTATAGAGCAAGAATTATCCGTAGTAAATTGACGAACGAAATAAGGCTCATAGTGACGTGACGAGAGAAAAGAACATCACGTAAATGAAAATTATGTGGGGAAAGACGTGTGGAGCCAGTGGCATGAATGGGAAGATGAGATCCATTGCCTACAATAATGCTTGATAAATTATGCTTAGAGGGAGAATTCGAGAAGGTGAGGTTACCAGAGTTACCGGTCACGTGGTTGGAGGCGCCGCTATCGAGGTACCACTCGTTGAAGGAGCCGGTGTTGGGGAAGCCGTTGGAGCTGTAGGCGGCGTGAAGCATGGCGAGATGATCCCATGACGGCGGTTGTGGTGGTGGGGGCGCGTGGTATGGCGAGTACTGCATCGGATAGGC
>NW_021245507.1:0-2831 GCF_002162155.2 Triticum dicoccoides | reverse complement strand
CATTAAGAAAGATGACATGCTGTAGAGGGATAAACTCATGCAATATGATATATACCTCATCTTTTTATCCTCGATGGCAACAATACAATATGTGCCTTGCTGCCCCTGCTGTCACTGGGAAAGGACGCTACAAGATTGAACCCAAAGCTGAGCACTTCTCCCATTGCAA
Organism: Triticum dicoccoides; assembly: GCF_002162155.2. NCBI lineage: Eukaryota > Viridiplantae > Streptophyta > Magnoliopsida > Poales > Poaceae > Triticum > Triticum dicoccoides. The sequence continues at coordinate 2,662 of NW_021245507.1, read as the reverse complement.
GAAAGATCAATCTAGTAGGCCAAACCAAACTGATAATTCGAAGAGACTTGCAAACATAACTTAATCACACATAAAAGAATTCAGAGGAGATTCAAATATTTCTCATAGATAAACTTGATCATAAACCCACAATTCATCGGATCTCGACAAACACACCGCAAAAAGAGTTACATCAAATAGATCTCCAAGGAGAGGAAGGAGAACTTTGTATTGAGAATCAAAGAGAGAGAAGAAGCCATCTAGCTAATAACTATGGACCCGAAGGTCTGTGGTAACCTACTCACAACTCATCGGAGAGACTTTGGAGATGATGTAGAGACCCTCCATGATCGATTCCCCCCCCCCCGACGGAGCACCGACGAATGCTCCAAGATGGGCTCTTGCAGATACAGAAGGTTACAACGGTGGAAATTGTCTTTCGTGGTCGCTTATGATGTTTTTAGGGTACATGGGTATATGTAGGAGGAAGAAGTATGTTAGTGGACGCTCGAGGGGCCCACGAGGGTGGGGGGTGCGCCCACCTGTAGGGGGCACGCCGGGCACCCTCGTGGCCGCCTCGCTTGTTTCTTGACTTCCACTCCAAGTCCTCTGGATCAGTTTATTCCAAAAAGATCGCTCCTGAAGGTTTCACTCCGTTTGGACTCCATTTGATATTCCTTTTCTTTGAAACACTGAAATAGGCAAAAAAACAGCAATTCGGGCTCGGCCTCCGGTTAGTAGGTTAGTCCCAAAAATGATATAAAAGTGTAAAGTAAAGCCCATAAACATCCAAAACGGGTAATATAATAGCATGGAACAATCAAAAATTATAGATACGTTGGAGATGTATCAGGTTCCAGGTCCATCGAAAGAAAAGTTGTATTAGTATCGACCCAAGGTATAATTAATTAAGTAGTACTAGCTACCTACCATCTCTTTAATCCTAGTTTCAATATAGCATTAGTTAGCATGCTTGATTAATTATTATCTGATTGAATTCTATTCTCGTAAAGTGCATGAAGCAGTTGTCGGGAATTATCTATGTGCATACTATGTTTGCGAGAACATTCACATGATGGCCTCCGAAAGGAGCAGAGAGTATAGACAACAAATGGTACCTTGCCAGAGCACTATTTACAATTTTTACATCATTTTCCATATCTAATATATACACACACAACTAATACATGTATATTTGATCTACTTCTTTAAAGTTCCTGGACGTGCGGGAGAAGATCCTACCAACGCATCGTGTACGAGCACTTCTAGAAGAAATAGCTGGATTTTTGCTCGACCAGGTCATAGATCCCAAAGGAGAATTCCATTACCCGCTACCACCATAGTAATGCCTGTATGTAGGAAATTTTTTACATATATATACATGTGTATGTGTGAATGGTGGGGTGCGAGACATTCGATGATATATATATGATCGGTTCTACAAGAAATTCTATTTATATATATGCATAACATGTAGAATATGTAGTATCGTAAAATACCAGCAAACGAAAAAGAATTAAATGGAAAAAACAAAATTAAAGGAAAAATAAATCATAAATTCAAAACCCCCCTAAACCTTTAGTACCGGTTGGTTCTACCAACCGGTACTAAAGGTCTCCCAGTCCCCAGCGTGTGCTCGTGCCAAGTGGTGGCCCTTTAGTGATGGTTCATGCTGAACCGGGACTAAAGGGGGGGTTGACCTTTAGTCCCCACCCTTTAGTGCCGGTTGAACAACCGATAGTAAATTCCCATACGAGCCGGTAATAAAGCTCCATTTTCTACTATTGAATGTAGGATGTAAATTTATCATAAGAAAACACCACTACTAATTAATCTTTTTCAGTAGTAGCATAATTTCATTGAGCACTCTCTAGAGTTCTACAAGCATAGTGGATAACATTTTGCTTCTTATCAACTATTTGTCCTAGAACAGCACCAACAACATAATCACTAGCATCACACATAATCTCAAAAGGCAAGTTCCTGTCAAGTTGTTGAACAATAGGGGAAGAAACTAAGGCTTTCTTGAGTGTTTCGAAAGCCCCTAAACAATCATCATCAAAAACAAAAGGAGTATCCTTTTGCAAAAGATTGTAAGAGGCCTAGAAATTTTAGAAAAGTCTTTAATAAATCCCCTATAGAAACTAGCATGACCAAGGAAACTACGAATACCATTGATATCTTTAGGTCATGGAATTTTCTCAATTTCATCAACCGTGGCTTTGTCCACCTCAATACCACTTTCAGAAATTTTATGGCCCAACACTAATAGAAAACAGGGATTTCATCCAAACTCAACATAGACATTAGTCCTGGTTGCATCATGAACCGGGACTAATGTGAGCATTAGTTCTGGTTCGATGGTAAGGCATTGGTAAGGCATTAATCCGGGTACAAATGGGACTTTTAGTCCCGGTTTGAGACAAGAACATGGACTAAAGGGTGCTAGTGTGCTTTAGTCCCGGTTCGTGTCTCACACCGAGACTAAATGTAACGCCCCGGATTCGTTACGCCAGGTGTCCGCCAGTTATTCTCCGTTGTTGCCATGTCATTTGCTTGTGTGTTGCATTTTGTCATGTCATCATGTGCATCTCATTTTGCATACGTGTTCGTTTCTTGCATCCGAGCATTTTCCCCGTTGTCCGTTTTGCAATCCGGCACTCCTATGCCCTCCGGCGTTCCC
>NW_021245506.1:926-2758 GCF_002162155.2 Triticum dicoccoides | reverse complement strand
TACATGGCCTCTCACCGCTACCTTTACCAAATCGTGTTCACACACTTAGCTCACACACAGTAGGACAGGTTCACACGCCTCTGATTCATCCCCGATGAATCAGACCTGACTCAACTCTAAGCAATAGCAGGCATGACAAACAAACATGAATGAGTAGGCACATCAGGGCTCAAACAACTCCTACTCATGCTAGTGGGTTTCATCTATTTACTGTGGCAATGACAGGTCATGCAAAGGACAAAGGGGTTCAGCTACCGCAGCAAGTAACAGATGAATCGGTGTTGTCCTAATGCAGTAAAAGAGAGCAGGAGCGAGAGAGTAGGATTGTATCGGAATGAACAAGGGGGTTTTGCTTGCCTGGCATTTCTGAAGATAATATAGCTCTTCATCGGTGTCATCGATCACATCGGCGGTACACGTCTATCGAGAGCGGACAATTACCGGCAAATACAGAAAAACACGATCAATGCAATGCACAGTATGATGCATGATCATGACATGGCAAAATGGATGTGTTTTGGGCTAATGCAACTAGCAACAGATTAAATGAAGTTGGTTTGAATATAAGATTCAAATTCAAACTCCATATGTGATTATTCAAATGCCATTTAATTGATTTGTGCTAAACAGCAGCTATAAGTTGTTCTAACATGCATGAAAATGGTACAGATGGATTCCTTGAATTTTTCTGATAATTTTTCATATATAAATTATTTAATTTGGAGTTACGGTTAATTTTCTATGATTTATTGAAGTTTTAGGCATTTTCTGTAATTTCCTGATTAAATTAAATCCAGAAAGCATTACTGCGTCAGCATGACGTTGGCATGACGTCAGCAAGTCAACAGGGGCCGGCTCGGGTCAAACCTGACGTGTGGGGTCCACACGTCAGTGACACAGGGGCTAATCCCGCGTTGACCCGGGCTTTGACCCACTACGGGGCCCACTGTCAGTGGCTGTGGGGGGGGTGTTTAGGCGTCATTAGTGCTAATTAGGCGTGCCACGTCGGCAGTCGCCGGAGTGTCGCCGGCGACGACCACGGCCGACAGCGGAGGTGCACCATGCGCTCGCTACGGAGCACCATTTGACGTGCGGTTTGCTCCTACGGGTTCCTGGGAGGAAGGCGCATCTAAAGAGGTAAGTGACAGCAGCTGGGGTGGCCGGAGCTGCCGGCGGCGAGCTCCTTTGCGGCTGCCGGAGTTCGGGCAATCTCGGGGTCGGGGTTAGGGAGCACGGCAGGAGGAGCTGGGGCGTGCTACGGACTCCTGAGATCATGGTGAGCACGACAGTGGCCTCGGATACGAGCTGGGGTGGCTATGGCCACGGCCACGCCATGGCCGGCGGCGAGAGATTCTTGGGCAAGTGGTGGGGCTAACTAGAGAGGGAGGTGGGGCACGGGAAGAGGGGGAATCAGCACAGGAGCTCACAACGGGTGCAGTGGTGGCCTCGGCGAGCTCGGGGAGGCACCGGAGCCGACGAATTTGACGAAGACGGCCGGCGGGTCCGAGGTAGAAGACGACGTCGATGGCGGCGATGCGGCACGTCCGGGGCCTCGTGGCTCGTTGAGGAGGTAGAGGGAGGACCCGCGGAGCTTCCTGGGGCGTCGGTGAGGCTAGGGGTGGCCGGTGGCCATGGGTACGGCGACGATGTCGGCGAGCTCCGCTCGGTGGTGTGCGCGGGAGGGAAGCAGAGGAGGGAACGGGGTCCAGGGGAAGAGAGGGAGGGCTGGACGGCTCCGGGCGGCTGCGTGGCGTCTCCACGCATGGATAGGCTCGAAGGGGGAGGCCTCCAGCGCGAAGCAGGAGGTGGCCGGCGCTCTTCGGGCGCGCGCC
>NW_021245506.1:0-916 GCF_002162155.2 Triticum dicoccoides | reverse complement strand
GAGGTAGAAGACGACGTCGATGGCGGCGATGCGGCACGTCCGGGGCCTCGTGGCTCGTTGAGGAGGTAGAGGGAGGACCCGCGGAGCTTCCTGGGGCGTCGGTGAGGCTAGGGGTGGCCGGTGGCCATGGGTACGGCGACGATGGCGGCGAGCTCCGCTCGGTGGTGTGCGCGGGAGGGAAGCAGAGGAGGGAACGGGGTCCAGGGGAAGAGAGGGAGGGCTGGACGGCTCCGGGCGGCTGCGTGGCGTCTCCACGCATGGATAGGCTCGAAGGGGGAGGCCTCCAGCGCGAAGCAGGAGGTGGCCGGCGCTCTTCGGGCGCGCGCCACGCCTCGCCTCTGCCTTCTGGCAGAGGAAGAAGAGGACAAGGGGGGGGGGAAGGTGGGCTGGGCCGCGCTGGTGGGGGAGCTGGGCCGGCTGGTGGCTGCACGGGTGAGGCCAGGTAGTCTCTGTTCTTTTTATATATTTTTTTCTAATTATTTCAGTTTTCTATTTTGCAGGTTTGTTTTGAATTTGGTTTTGAAACCAATTCAATTTATTTTGCTTCTGACAATATTTTTAGGAGCTAAAAGAATTAAAACAATGCTCCACAAAATATTTCAGAATTATTGGACCTATATTTATTTAATAGTAGATATAAATCCAATTCAAATAATTATTGATTTAATTCAAATGCCCAAATTAAATGTTTCTGAGACACCAAAAATATTGGTTTGGATTTTTACCTCTTGCCAATATTTCCAGAGGATAACAGGAACATTTTCTTGGACACATTTGAGAAGATTTAATTGTTGGTTATTTTTAGAGGTTTCTGAGGCTTTTGAAAATTCCTCAATTCAAATTTCATTTGAATTTAAACATGATGCAGCAAGAGGTCTAGCCTAGTGCATTACCAGAAGCTAGGGATGTGACAATA
>NW_021245505.1:0-834 GCF_002162155.2 Triticum dicoccoides | reverse complement strand
GCGAGTATGTTGAACACGACGCCCGGACCAAATGGTCGCCGGAGTCGTGTCGGCGGCGAGTGCAGGCGGCGGCGCAGTCGGGCGAGAGGGGCATGGCAGCTACGGCATGCAAGAGAGAGAACAGAGAGGGGGAGGATGATCAGAATCTCACGTAGAACACGACGAGCGAGTCGGTGAGCTCAGGGAGGGACGGAGCGAGCTGGGCGGCGGAGGCGATCTCGGTGACCCGAGGAAGAAGAAGGCGTTGGGACGGCGCTGCAGGGCGTCCGGCGAGGGTTGGCTTGTCGAGGATGAAGCTGGAGATGATACGGAGCTCGGGGAGGCAGAGATGGAGCGAGGGAGTGGTTGTGGGCGCGGGGTTACGGCGGTGCGTCCATGGAGGTTTCGTCCATGGTGGGGAACGGGCGAGGGAGAGTAGTTGGGGGCGAATGGAGGGGTCCAGCGGGTCGGGGCGACGACGTTGAGGTCGTCCAGACGTCCAGGGGCGCGGGCAGCAAGCAGGAGGTGGCGCACGGCGGTGCGCACGCATCGGGCACGCGCCCGTCCTCCTGGCAAAGGAGGAAGACGACAGGGGAGGTGGCGGTGGTGGGCTGGGCCGGACAGCTACAGTGCTGGGCCGTTTGGTGGGCTGCACAGGTGAGGCCAGGTAAGATTCTCTCTCTTTTTTATTTGTTTCTGTTATCTATTTTTCTTCCTCTGTTTTTATTTAGTTTAGCAACTAAATCATTTTAATAAATTTTGTAGGTTATTATATGGCTTGCTAAAATAAATACCAAGCCACTCACAAACTTCCAGAATTATTGGAGTCATATTTAATATATATTAAATATAAAT
>NW_021245504.1:0-737 GCF_002162155.2 Triticum dicoccoides | reverse complement strand
GTCCTCTTCTTCTTCATTGTCTTCCGTCATAACCCCTCTTTCTCCGTGCTTGGTCCAAACATTATAGTGGGGCATGAAACCGGACTCAAACAGGTGGACGTGAATGGTTCTCGACGTAGAGTAATTGCGACCACTCTTACAGCCAGCACATGGACAAGGCATAAAACCATCCGCCCGCTTGTTTGCCTCAGCCGCAAGCAGAAAAGTATGCACGCCCTCAACGAACTGGGGAGAGCATCGGTCATCTTATATCCATTACCGGCTCATCTTCATTACACAACACCGAATAGACCAAATTAATACAAATTCATACATAAAGTTCATACAACACTTAAATGCAACAAGTTTTCCGTTTCGACAATTTTTTAAAATCACAAAATTCCAAAGGGAAAATAGAGTTTTTGGACGTTTTTTAGACGTTTTTAGCGTTTAGTGCTAGGGTTTAGATTTCAGAGTTTAGGGTTAGGTTTTATGGTTTAAGCCCTTAGTTTTTACTGTTTAGCATAGAGTTTCCGACGTTTTAGGTCCCGGGTTTAGGGTTTAGGACAATTTTTGAAATGACAAAATTGTAAAAGGAAAAAAAGATATGCTCTAATTTATGTTTTTTTGAATTTTGGTTAAATCTTGTCAAACCGGTCAAACAACTGATTCAAGAAATATAGAGTGTTACTAAATAATTATGCAATAATATTAGTGTTACTAAATAAGTATCTCAGTTTTTTTGAATTTTGGTCAAA
>NW_021245503.1:0-1288 GCF_002162155.2 Triticum dicoccoides | reverse complement strand
ATCGATCTAGCATGTAACACCTCATATCACTTTGCGGTCTCACGCACGGTATCCCCACGGGTGTCGCCTTACCTTTGCCCGGGACCGTTTGCGTCTTTTGACACACGTATATGATAGTGTCGCTAGCATCCATATGATAAGGAGCCCGGGCTGACATGGCTAGTCGTAAACCCAAAGTGGCACAAACTTACAGGGACAGGCATCCATGACCCAACATCGAACGTGTCGGTCATCAGCGAGTGAATCCAGGCTGTAGCACTGGGCTAGCAGGACTCCGGTGAACCGGGCTGTAGCGGGCTAACAGGACTCCGGTATTCATCGCGTGACATTTCCCCGAAGGGACAGACACAGGAACGAAGAAGGACACATGCCGGCCAGCCTAAGTGTTCCGGAGCAGTAGCAAGCTACCATGGCTCGGTGGAAACACTAGGAGACATTTCCCGGTAAGAGAGGCTACTAAAGATAAACAACTAGATAGTCAGATCCCACACATACCAAGCATTTCAATAACATACACACAATATGCTCGATATGTGCAATACAACATGGCATCACAAAATGACTCTACGACTCAAGTATTATTCAATAGGCTCCGAGGAGCGAGATATTACAAACATGGGTCTCATGACCCAACATTCAGAGCATACAAATCAAAGCACAAGCGGAAGCTATCATGTCTGAGTACAGACATCTATAAATGAAAAAGGCTGAGAAGCCTGACTATCTACCAGATCCTGCCGAGGGCACAAGATCGTAGCTGAGGTAACAAGCTAAACGTCGAAGTCCAAGCGGAACTACTAGTGAGACTGAAGTCTCTCTGCAAAAACATAAAATAGGCAAACGTGAGTATAAATGTACCCAGCAAGACTTACATCAGAACTAACTACATATGCATCATTATCAACAAAGGGGATGGTGGGGTTTAACTGCAGCAAGCCAGCTTTGACTCGGTGGCTATCCTGAACTACGACTGCAAGTAACTCTTTTGAGGTGGCGCACACGAGTCCACATATTCACCATATCAATACACCACTATGGATCCGCTCCCGTCTCCCTACGAGAACGCCATCCATAGCACTCACGCTTATCTTGCGTATTTTAGAGTATCCACTTTCACTTGTCTATGAACTATGCAAGGGGTCCAAGTTTCCATATCCGAGGAATCCGGCTATTCGAATAGATAATGATAACCCTGCAGGGGTGTACTTCTTCACACACGCTCCCGCCACTTATCGCCCTGTACACGTCATGTACCTCGGCAACCTTCAAGCGGAAGCCGGGCGAGGGA
>NW_021245502.1:0-1980 GCF_002162155.2 Triticum dicoccoides | reverse complement strand
GTCCTGCTCCGGAGAGTGTTCCAGTGTACCTGTCTGAGGAGCAGTGCCACCCTGTTGATCTACCAGGCAAGCAAACCCCCTTGTTCATTTTGATACAATCCTACCCTCTCACTCCTGCTCTCTGTTATTGCATTAGGACAACAACGATTCAATTGCTACTTTGTGCTGCGGTAGTTGAACCCATTCCTCTGCATGACCTGTCATTGCCACAGTAAATAGTTGAAACACACTAGCATGTGTAGGAGTTGATTGAGCCATGTGGTGTTCCTACCATGCCATGCATGCTATTGCTTAGAGTTGTGTCAGGTTTGATTCATTGGGAATGAATTCGAGTGTTACGATATGTTCTGGAGCTGAGAGTTAAGTGTGTGAACACAATTTGGTAAAGGTAGCGGTGAGGGGCCATGTAGGAGTACATGGTGGGTTGCCTCACTGGAACCATCCTTAAGCACTGAGTTTTGTGTATGTTGTCCAATGACTAGCTACTACCACACATTGGAATGCTCAAGTGCCCCTCTCGACTTATGAACGAACTTGATCTCTGTCCAGGAGTTGCAGTTAGTCTCTGGTGTTTGTAGGTAGTGTTAGTAGTCTACCAAGTGGCACCCGGCCAGATGGGCTTGGGACAGACTAGGCACAATGGCACGATGTACCAAGTGGCACCCGGATGGTGGGCGTGGGAACCCTGCTCACATTGTTTGGGGCCGTGAGTGACACCACGTCCGGATCTCCTTGCGTATGGAACCCGAATATGCAATAAACCTGGATTAGAGTCTTGTGTGGTTAGTCAGGTCATGGGCGACACCCTTGCCAGGCTTCCACTTGAAGGTTGCCGAGATACATGACGTGTACATGGCGGTAAGTGGCGAGAGCGTGTGTGAAGAAGTACGCCCCTGCAGGGTTAACATGATCTATTCGAATAGCCGGGTCCGCAGTTATGGACTTCTTGGATGCTTACATGGTACATAGACAACTTGAAGTGGATACTCTAAAATGCTCAAGACAAGTGTGAGTGCTATGGATGGCCTTCTCGTAGGGAGACAGGGATGAATCCATAGTAGTGTATTGTGTGGTGATTAGTGGACTCGTGTGCGTTGTCTCACCTCAAATAAGTTTCTCGTAGTCGTACAACAGGATAGCCACTGAGTCAAAGCTGGCTTGCTGCAACTAAACCCCACAATACCTTCTTGATACAAATGCATGTATGATAGGATCTGATGTAAGTCTTGCTGAGTACCTTTGTACTCATGTTGCTTTATTTATGTTTTTTGCAGCGGAGAATTCGGTCTTACTAGTTACGTGGGCTTCGATTAGTAGCTTGTACCTCAGCTACGATCTTGATCGGATGTTGTAGATAGTCAGGATCTTCAGCCTTTTTCATTTGTAGATGTCTGTACTCAGACATGTAATGCTTCCGCTTGTTGTTTGTTTGCTCTGAATGTTGGGTCTTGTGACCCCTGCTTGTAATAAATGCTATGATGGCTCTTCTGAGCCTTTATCTATATGAGTTGTTGAGTTATGTTGTGATGCCATGTTGTATAGCACATACTTGCATGTTATGCGTATGTGTAATGTGTATTGCTATGTGTGGGATCTGACTATCTAGTTGTTTATCCTTAGTAGCCTCTCTTACCGGGAAATGTCTCCTAGTGCTTCCATTGAGCCCTGGTAGCTTGCTACTGCTCCAGAACACTTAGGCTGGCCGGCATGTGTCCTTCTTCGTTCATGTGTCTGTCCCTTCGGGGAAATGTCACGCGGTGTCTACCAGAGTCGGGTTAGCCTGCTACAGTCTGGATTCTCCGGAGTCCTGCTAGCCCAGCTGGTACAGCCTGGATTCACTCGTTGATGACCGACACGTTCGTTGCTGGGTCATGTAAGCCCGGGTTCTTTGTCATATGGATGCTAGCGACACTATCATATATGTGTGCCAAAAGGCGCAAACGGTCCCGGGCATGGTAAGGCGACACCCGTGGGAATACC
>NW_021245501.1:0-1696 GCF_002162155.2 Triticum dicoccoides | reverse complement strand
ATCACTCATTTCCAGGGTATCCTGTGGTCCAGGTTTAGTTGAAAATGGGTGACAGTTTAGCCCAGCCCGTTTTTTAGAAATAGAAAACATATAGTCGCTGGGGTGGTTATTTTTGGACATACAAGTGTGCTCTGTTTATTTCTCAAGAAATGTGAATGTTACCGAATTGAAAAACAGTCAAGTGTTGAATAGACACTCCCTAATTCTTTATTATCTATCAAGGGCTCCTCTCTGTTTGAACGAAGTAGTTCAACCGGAACAATCCCAAGGCAAGCAAATCAAGATTACTGTTTTCCGACAATGTATGTAACATAGGGGCCATTGTTCTGCTTCTATAGTTGTAATACTTCCTCCGTTAATTTTTACTCCTCGTAATATATTTGTCTGAAGTGAAACTTTATAAGGTTTGGCCAAATTTATATTGTAAAATATCAACATTTATAACACCAAATAAAGATGATATGAAAATATATTCCATCATAGATCTAATGATATTGATGTTGTATTGTGAATGTTAATATTTTTTGTATAATAAAGCTGATCAACTTTAGAGAGTGTGACTTCAGACAAAAGAAACAGGGGAGGGGGGAGGTAATAAAGAGCCGAAATGCAGTTGTTTCTTCGAGGACACATCATCCAAAATTTGCGCACGTACACAGTTCTGCACAATGGAAAAGGAATGGTTTGATGGAAGGTGCAAGGAATTATTGTCCTCATAGTGGTTAGCTATATGTTAATTGTGTGTTGTACTGACCGGGACACCGCCCCTCCTTTTTCAATTTTGTTATCAGAATTACAAGCTTCAACTTTTTTTCAAAAGAGAAAAGCGTAGTTGTGACTCTTCTTTATGCTCAACATTTTCTGCCAGCATCGAATAAAGGCTAGAGTTTTGGTTGGTACAACCATGGCATCCAAAAAAACTAACAAACCTCCATGCCATCATCATGGATGGCCAAATGGCAAAGGCAACGCATAAACGAATGTATCACATCACGGTGGAAGATCAGAAATAGAAATCCTCACCGTCATCCTTGTGATAACCATTGTCGAAGGGTGGCATGACAAGTTGAGGTTGATGTCAATGTGATCGTCCATCTGTGTGTTTGATGGCAAGCTAATGCATATTAAAAGACATGCCAAAGTGTAAATCATATCGCTAAGCTGTAGAGTAGGACGAGAAACACAACTTTTGTAATGTCCTAAGGCCTAAATACGCGGGGAAAGACAACAAACACTCCTCATCACCATAACTTGCATCTTCATGAGCATGGTGGAGGTGGATGTATGACCCTCCACCTTTGGTACATATGATGTCCTCTATTTAATAGATGGACTACTACAAAAATCCTACAAAAATTGTTGTACACCATTTGAAGATGAAGTGTTGTCAAACCACGGAACAACAGAGGTCGAAGAAGCAGTGTTATATTTAAACAAAAAATAACCAATAAACAAGCAGTGTTATATTAATAAGAAACAAAATCTTTGGTGACAACTCTTAGATTCTAAAATACTGTATTTTTCTTGCCAATAGGAAAGACAAGCAAATGCTCTAGAATTTTCTACTTACCATTACAATTTAAGATAGACAAACATACGCTCTGTAAACCACTGCAAAGTCATTTATTAGAAAATATGATTAGAGCTCTCTGCCAAGGTATTTAAGAATACCAAAATGCAGTATATACTCAATGAA
>NW_021245499.1:0-1071 GCF_002162155.2 Triticum dicoccoides | reverse complement strand
TATGACTATGAGATTATGCAACTCCCGTTTGCCGGAGGAACACTTTGGGTGCTACCAAACGTCACAACGTAAATGGGTGATTATAAAGGAGCATTACAGGTGTCTCCAAAGGTAGATGTTGGGTTGGCGTATTTCGAGATTAGGATTTGTCACTCCGATTGTCGGAGAGGTATCTCTGGGCCCTCTCGGTAATGCACATCACATAAGCCTTGCAAGCACTGCAACTAATATGTTAGTTGTGAGATGATGTATTACGGAACGAGTAAAGAGACTTGCCGGTAACGAGATTGAACTAGGTATTGGATACCGACGATCAAATCTCGGGCAAGTAACATACCGATGACAAAGGGAACAACGTATGTTGTTATGCGGTCTGACCGATAAAGATCTTCGTAGAATATGTAGGAGCCAATATGGGCATCCAGGTCCCGCTATTGGTTATTGACCGGAGAATGTCTCGGTCATGTCTACATTGTTCTCGAACCCGTAGGGTCCGCACGCTTAAGGTTTTGATGACAGTTATATTATGAGTTTATGAGTTTTGATGTACCGAAGGAGTTCGGAGTCCCGGATGAGATCGGGGACATGACGAGGAGTCTCGAAATGGTCGAGACGTAAAGATCGATATATTGGACGACTATATTAGGACATCGGAAAGGTTCCGAGTGATTCGGGTATTTTTCGGAGTACCGGGTAGTTACGGGAGAAGTAATGGGCCTTAATGGGCTTTAGTGGGAAGAGGAAAAAGGCTGCTGCGCCCCCCCTCCCCTTTGGTCCGAATTGGACTAGGGAAAAGGGGGCCGGCCACCTCTCCTTCTCCTCCTATTCCTTCTCCCTTCCTCCCCTCTTGGTGGACTCCTACTAGGACTTGGAGTCCTAGTAGGACTCCCTATCCTGGCCGCACCTTTGCCTTGGCCGGCCTCCTCCTCCTCCATCCTTTATATACGGAGGCAGGGGCACCTCTAAACACACAAGTTGACACAAGTTGATCCACGTGATCTATTCCTTAGCCGTGTGCGGTGCCCCCTGCCACCATATACCTCGATAATACTGTAGCGGAGTTTAGGCGAA
>NW_021245498.1:0-2333 GCF_002162155.2 Triticum dicoccoides | reverse complement strand
TGTACTTCAGATTCTATATTTTGGTCTGTGCATAGACAGGGGCATGTCCGTAAAGTTGGGTAAATGTTAGTTTTCAGTTTGATGCTAGTGAATAATTCAGCACTAAGGCCATATGACTGGTAACGAAAGGCAGATTCAGTACAAGCAATGTCTACTCTTATGTGCAAGTTCTGTCAGGTTGTGTAAAAATGATTTGACACTAGTAGGTTGTCTGCAGAATCCTAATGGTGGCTATGGAACTTGGGAGCTAGCTCGTACACATCCTTGGATGGAGGCAAGTGTCTTGTAAAACACCTGCACTTCATGCTATTATTATTTGGAGTTTAGGAAACTCAATTTAACATTGGGTAATGAGACTTTTAATATTTTTTTCCCTTTTTCAGAATTTAAACATGACAGAGATATATGCAGACATCATGGTGGAGCATCAGTAAGAAATCTACAACTTTTCTTAGCAATAGCTCTTGCATGTGACTCAATATTAATACGCATACATATCACAGGTACGTCGAGTGTACCTCGTCGGTCATCCAAGCATTGGCCCTGTTTCGGCAAAAATACCCCATGCATCGGGAAGATGAAATAGAACAGTGTATCAGGAGAGCGACAGAATTCATCGAGAAGTCACAGAATGAGGACGGTTCATGGTCAGTCTACTATCAAAAGAATTCTAGTGTTTATAAGTATTAACAAGGAGAAGGTGTGTTCTTGACACATTGCTACCTTTCATTAGCTAACTAAACAAGAAAATGGTCACATATTGAACTTTTGGCAAAATGCTGCAACTTCTCTTGATGGAGAAATTAGCAATCGATGGTCATTAAGTTATTTTGCAGGTTTGGATCATGGGGTGTTTGCTTCACATATGGCACATGGTTTGCTATAGAGGGCCTATCAGCAGTTGGACAGTGTTACAATAACAGCACCTACATTCGGAAGGCTTGCCAGTTTCTATTATCCAAGCAGCTAAGGAATGGTGGATGGGGTGAGAGTCATCTTTCATCCACAACCAAGGTAAACGCCGTCGAATGACTTCTTATGTTGATGAACAGAAAGTGCTCACATCTTTGAGAAAATCAAGGATCCTGACAAAGAAAATATTCTTTATTCTTTCTTCTTCCTTTTTTTCCCTTGTTTTACGGGGTTATTCTTTCTTCATTTCTTTCTTCAATATACCTTGAAACAAGATACTGGCAAAAACACATGCACTTCCTATGGTAACTGATCACACATGTCATCTCAAATTCTAAACAGGCTTACACGAACCTAGATGGGGAGAAATCACACATAGTCAACACCGCATGGGCGATGTTGGCGCTAATGAAAGCTGGACAGGTGTTCACTTCTCTTTCTCTCTCCAAATGTCAAATTCCAAAGAACTACCATGGAGTTAATGCACCTTTAGCCCCAGAATAATTGAACCAATCTATAGTATAACTTCTGATCTTGGAAAAAAAATTATAGGATAACTTCAAGGTTCAGGTTCTAATTAATTCCATTGAATTATGAAGTATTGAATTAATTCTAGCTTTTCTTCGAAGTTCAGGCCGAAAGAGATGCATCTCCTTTGCTCAAAGCAGCAGGGCTTATCATGAACATGCAACTCGGCAATGGTGACTTCCCTCAGGAGGTAACTAACTGCTACAATGTACCATGTGTTATACACTTATACTACAATTTAATCCAAAATCCTATATTCTGATCTTATATTCTTATCTTATAATGATATAATACTATAATTTGTTGTTATTATGCAGGAAATGATTGGAAGTTTCTTGAAGAATGGCCCCTTATGTTATATGGCTTATCGCAATATATTCCCCATATGGGCCCTTGGAGAGTATCATAGATTGGTACTTTGCTCCGACTAAATTAGTTACTTCGGGTATGGAGCAACTGAATTATGCTCCTCTGCTGGCAATGCTACCCTATGAACCCGGCAGGCTGAAAGTGATTTCTTGAAAGAAAGAGAAGATTTGTATGTCTTGAAGGAAGAAACAAGAAGATAGTCGAGTAATTATAGGTGGTGTGCATATATGAACATGGTACAGAATATTATCTGTTGTAATCGATTCATTAATTTGTTGTAAATTGTACAAGATTCCCCAAAATTTTTTGTACAATCATTGTTATGCAGATGCATTAGTACTATTAAATAATTAATTATTGATACAGTAGCTTGTTGTGTACTTTATGCAATTAATTATTAGTGCACAATGGTACAGATAGTTGTGTACTGTACTGCATAGTACTGTGAATTAATTATTATTAGTATTGGTATTCCAGATATTTTTAGTATTAGTTAACCTATTGCAGTAGCTTGTTGATTTTTT
>NW_021245497.1:0-1131 GCF_002162155.2 Triticum dicoccoides | reverse complement strand
GGTTATGTATCTTCGATATTTCTTAAATTTCATATGATGCACGAAAAGAGCACTCTTATTGACATACAATTGAATATGTAGAGTTAAATAAGAAATCAAATTTGTTGAGATAATTACAATATAGAATCACACTTATGTTTTTGCACAAAACGATATATTTAGGGGGTCATCTATTTCACCCAATGCAACAAAAATGTTTGGCCACATTTAACACAAAAGTGGCATATGGGCTGCACACAATTGATTTATGGAAAATGCCAGGGGAGAACTATATCGCTAAAGTGGCTCATCTAGTTCAGATGCCACTTTATACGGAAATATTGAAATGTTATACTGGATTACATATGATCTGAGTGGTAGTGTGAGATCGGAACATAGGCCATTTAATCTCCAAAATATACAAATAGAATGGATATACAATTTATTTTCTGAAACCTTCAATAACATGGATGTATGTCCATTTTATGCTAGATATATATAGGAACAAAATGCATACCATTCATTCTCCAGAAAAATATATATTAAGATTTTATTTTATAAATAAATGCCATAACAATTATTATTGATGAATGTATGGAAATGGAATGTAGATGAAAAACATAAACTTGAAAGGACCTAAAAAAATTGTTTTTACTTTGATGCATATTTCGCTATTAGTTTTTATTATGACCTATTTTTGGTCCCTAATAAAATAATTTATACTTACTTTTAGCCACAAAATGCATCGCAATAGCACACACACAAACCAAATGGCCACCACGTACATTAGTATGCTTAAGTGACAACGTACAAAGTGCCACATTAGGCTATCTTCATAAGGATTTTGTAGTTTTGAGAAACCTCGTATGTGTAGAGCGACCAACTTTTGAGATGCTTTTCCTAAAATCTAAAGGTGTCATATGTAAATATATCAGAGAAAGGCCGCCCATAACAGTTTCATCATAACTCACTGCTATACTAAAATACTCTCCAAACAGATAGAAACTTTAGAAAGATCTGAAAACTACAATTTTTGTACTAATACAACATAAAAGAATGCATATATAGCTGAATATTCAATGAACATATCCAGAAAATGATAGTTTGTTTGCATTGTACCTCCTCGTATTTCAAGAAAATATAAATTAGTAC
>NW_021245496.1:0-2413 GCF_002162155.2 Triticum dicoccoides | reverse complement strand
CTTGTCCTCGAGCTGCTTCTTGGCACGCCCGAGCTCTTGCTCGGACTGCTCGAGGTTCTGCTTTAGCGTGTCCACTTTCGCAGTCAGTGCGGCGGACGCCAGCAGAGAAGCCTGCATACGCATATTGACTCCTTTTTGTTAGACTCCTGTGAATTTTATTTGATCCTCTATTCGACTTTTCTTCCCGAACGCCAAACAGAGCATCAGGGGCTACTGTCTATGCGGTAATATTATTCTTTACTTACCTCGAAGCCTGTTAAAAGGCTAGCACAAGCTTCAGTCAGTCCACTCTTGGTGGACTGAACCTTCTGGACCACCGCACTCATAATGGTGCGGTGCTCCTCGTCGATGGAGGCGCCTTTGAGCACCTCCAACAGATTGTCCGGCGCCTCCGGTTGGACGGGGGTCACTGGCACGATGGGCTTGCTCCTCTTGGAAGGTTCCGGAGCGGTGTCCGGCCTAGAGCCGGACGTGGAGCCCTGGGGGTTTTATCCCCTTTACTCCTGGAGTCCGGGAGGTTGCCTTGCGGCACCTCCAGGACCACCTCCTCCTGGCTTGGAACCTGTTGGGACAACACTTCGGTGTCGTCCGTAGGGCGGGGGGAGGTAGCCCTCGGAAGCGAATTCACATTCGACGAGTCCAGTGAACCGCTCGACGACGCGTCAAGCCGATCTTTGGGTGGGCTGCATAATCATATTCGGCATAAGGGAAAGTTGTGCAATAAAGGAATACTATGAATTACTCTGGTATCCGGATACTTGC
Organism: Triticum dicoccoides; assembly: GCF_002162155.2. Taxonomy (NCBI): domain Eukaryota; kingdom Viridiplantae; phylum Streptophyta; class Magnoliopsida; order Poales; family Poaceae; genus Triticum; species Triticum dicoccoides. The sequence continues at coordinate 1,651 of NW_021245496.1, read as the reverse complement.
GATTTCGCCAGGGGCTTGGCCCTGAGCGGTCACTCCTCTCCGCCGTCGTCGGTGTTGGTGGAGTAGTCTGGAGGAAGGGTTTTCCCCTTCTTGGACCCTTCGGCCTCCCCAGTTAGGGCGGCCTTCCTTTTCTTCTCTCCTCCCACTGGAGGGGGAGAGGTCTCTTCTTCCTCCTCATCTTCATGGGAGGAATGCGCATTGGAGCCGTCGGATGATGAACCCGACACCTCCTGGCGCCGGGCACTTTTTCGAGCCCCCGTGGCCTTCTTCGTGGCCTTCTTCTCCGGCACCACATAGGGTGCCGGAACCAGCAGCTTTGCTAAGCGGGCATCGGCTGGGTCTTCGGGCAAAGGAGCCGGACAGTCGATTTGTCCGGACTTCGCCTGCCAATCCTGTCAAAGGTAAGGGAGCTTAGATCCCGCATAGAGTTAAACTATGAAAAACTAATACCCTATAAAAGGTACAAACAACTTACCGCGCTAGCGTGACGCTGCGCGCTGAATCCGTGATCCTCGGTAGCGGATGCGGGAGCCTCGACACCCTTGAAAAGCACCTTCCAGGCATCTTCGTGCGTCGTGTCGAAGAGCCTGCTCAGAGTTCGGTGCTGCGCCATGTTGAACTCCCACAGATTGAAGGCCCGTTGTTGACACGGGAGGATCCGGCGGATGAGCATAACCTGGACTACGTTGACAAGCTTGAGTTGCTTGTTCGCCAGGGTTTGGATGCATGTTTGCAGTCTAGTCACCTCTTCTTTGCTGCCCCACGACAGGCCCGTCTCTTTCCAGGACGTGAGCCGCGTTGGGGGTCCAGACCGGAACTCGGGGGCTGCGACCCACTCAGGGTCGCGCGACTCGGTGATGTAAAACCACCCCGATTGCCACCCCTTCAGGGTCTCCAAAAAGGAGCCCTCGAGCCATAAGACATTGGGCATCTTGCCCACCATGGCGCCTCTGCACTCCGCCTGGTTGTCGCGCACCACCTTCGGCTTGACATTGAAAGTCTTGAGCCATAGGCCGAAATGGGGGAGGATGCGGAGGAAAGCCTCGCACATGACGATAAACACCGAGATGTTGAGGATGAAGTTCGGGGCCAGATCATGGAAATCCAGGCTGTAGTAGAACATGAGTCCCCGGACGAATGGGTGGATAGGAAAGCCCAGTCCACGGAGGAAGTGGGGAAGGAACACTACCCTCTCATGGGGCCTTGGTGTGGGGAGGAGCTGCCCCTCTTCAGGAAGCCGGTACGCGATTTCGTTATACAAGTATCCGGCCTTCCTCAGTTTTTTGATGTGTCCCTCCATGACGGAGGAGACCATCCACTTGCCTCCCGCTCTGGACATGGCTGGAAAAGGTTGAGGTGGGGAGTGCGGACTTGGGCGCTGGAGCTCGAGTGCGCGAAAATGGATAGGCAAAGGAGGAAGAAGGCGTAGGTGAAAAGGTGGATCCTTATCCCCTTATATGGGTGGACGCAACTACATGTCCCCACCAGCCTGGTAAAACTCGCTTATCTCCAAGCGCCGTAATCAATGGCACGGTTGGGCTACCCACGCCCGTATTGATGAGAATCCCGGAATAAGGGGACACGATCTCTGCTTCGATGAGACGTGCCAAGGAAACCGCCTCGCATGACACGCTGAGGTAGGATAATAAAA
>NW_021245495.1:0-1023 GCF_002162155.2 Triticum dicoccoides | reverse complement strand
AGTCCACATATACTACCCCTTCCATTGATACCAATGCATATGTAGTGTAGTTCCTTGCTTGCGAGTACTTTGGACGAGTACTCACGGTTGCTTTGCTCCCCCTTCCCCCCTTTTCTATACATGGTTGTTGCGACCAGATGTTGGAGCTCGGGAGCCAGACCCCACCATCGACGACGACTCCTACTACGCTGGAGGTGCCTACTACTACGTGCAGGCCGCTTACGACGACCAGGAGTAGTTTAGGAGGACCCCAGGTAGGAGGCCTGCGCCTTTTTCGATCTATATCCCAGTTTGTGCTAGCCATCTTATGGCAACTTGTTTACCTTATGTCTATACTCAGATATTGTTGCTTCCGCTGACTCGTCTATGATCAAGCTCTTGTATTCGAGCCCTCGAGGCCCCTGTCTTGTAATATGATGCTTGTATGACTTATTTTATTTTTAGAGTTGTGTTGTGATATCTTCCCGTGAGTCCCTGATCTTGATCGTACACGTTTGCCCGTATGATTAGTGTACGATTGAATCGGGGCCGTCACACCCTCTCGACATATATATAGGTGGGAGGGGAGGGGAGGCAGCCAGGCGCGCCCTAGGGCTGGCCGCCGGCCCCTATTGCTCATGCCTTGCCATGTGCCCCCTTTCCTTGTATAAACAAGGGGGGGAATGAGGGGGGAGAGGGAAGGAACGGGGAGTCCTACTCCACACTTTCCTTGCCCTCCCCTCTTTCCTTCTCCTCCTCATAGGATTGGCTTGTATAGGGGCGCACCAGCCCCTTGTGGGCTGGTGTGTTCCCTCTCTTGGCCCATAAGGCCCATATCTTTGCCGGGGGTGCCCGAAACTCCTTTTTGGTGACCCGATAAGTACCCCGTACCCTCCGGAACACTTCCGTGTCCTAATACCATCATCCTATATATCGATCTTCACCTTTGCACCATTTCGAGACTCCTCGTCATGTCCATGATCTCATCCGGGACTTCGAACAAGAGTCGGTCACCGAATCACATAACTCATATAATACTATATT
>NW_021245494.1:0-1852 GCF_002162155.2 Triticum dicoccoides | reverse complement strand
CTAGGTACATGGCAGCTTGTAACAATTTATTATAGAATAAGCTAGGTAGGGAGCAACTTATTGCAGCTCATTGTAGAAGGCACAAGAAAAACTGGCCCTAAGTAACTTTTAGCGGGTAGTGTACTTCTCCTAGCGGGTGGTAGTACGTTTGGAATAAAGGAGGTGGCTTCTTTTTCAGAAGACGGCACAAGCGACTAATTCTCTATCTTATCTCCCACCTGCGTATTCTCGCTCAAAGTTCGATGGCTTGGCTTGTTTTTGTTTTGTTGAACCGATGCCTTGCCTTTAGCTGCATGCAACGGGAAAATTCATAGAAGCCGCGAAGCCTGCACATCCGACAGCTTGTATTTAGTAAATTTTGCCAACAAGAGTCATCGTACAGTTTCTTCCAATATATTGTGTGTAAATTATGTAATACTCCTTCCTTAAAAAATATAAGATGTTTCAACTTTTTGGTGAATCAGATGTATATAGACAAGACATAGTACAGACATCACGCACGAGCGACTGCCGGCCGCTCATACCCTCCACCCTGTGCTAGGGTTTTTCGTGCCTCCCGTCGGCGCTGTCGCCAGTCTACCTCGTCTCTTGTGGTCTTAGGACCATAGAGACATGGTGGATCTGGCCCAACCCTTGCCGGCGGGAGGGCTTCATTTTCTGATGTTTTTTTAGTTTTGTTAGATTTGTGTTCTAGTCATAGATGTGAAGCGTAGGCGGCTCTGTGCGGATGGAATAAGGTCCTCCCCGTCTAGCCCTCGTTTCGGTCTTTGTTCGTTATATTCGTGTGTCTACAGGTTGGATACTTCCGATCTATACTTCTCTTCATCGACGGAGGTTGCTGTTCTGCTGAGCTAGTCCTATGATGTCTTAGCACGACAACTTTCCGACTGTCTACTACAACAAAGTTTGCCCAGCTCCGATGAGGGAGGGGTGATGACAGCGGCGCGCCTTCGGCCCGCTCCAGTGCTTATAGTCGTCGCTAGGTGGTCTATGGACCTGGATGTATTTTTTATTCTGGTGTTCTTTGCACAATCTTAACAGTTGACGAATGGATTGAAAGTTTTCCACGCAAAAAAAGGATATATGTAGATAAATTTTAGCGTATTTGTTCACTCATTTCAATCCGTATATTATATAGTACTCCCTCCGTTCCTAAATATAAGAGCATCTCTAGCAGAGCCCTTAAAACTAAACCATTAAAAATGCGTTTACAGGTCACAGAAAACGTGGTTTTCAGGCTAATTTGGTCCCGCGTGGAACAGACCCTGTAAACAGCCCGTTAAAACCGGATATCCCCCCTCCCCTCAAAATGAATATTCACAGCCGCCTGGCCTGCTCCTTCTTCCTCCCCTGAACAGACTCTTTCTCCTCTCGTCGTTCTCACTGCCATCCACCATTCTCCCCGCCTCCCGCCGTCCTCCTCCTCCGTCCACCGTTCACCCCAGCCTCTCACCGTCCCCTGCCTCCGCCTGCCCGGGATGTTGTAGAGCTGGAGCAGGGAGCGAGGCCAGCATCAGACTGTCACACAAACGAGCCCCCGGGATGCAGTAGAGCTGGAGGGCGCGTGGCGAGGCCAGGCGCTCCGGTGGCCGCGTCGTGGAGGAGACAGGGGGCATGGTGGCGGCCACGCACGGGGCGGCGGCCGGGACGGGCGGGGCGGCTCCCCAGATGAGCAGGGCGATGGCCGGAGACGAACGGGGTGGCGCCGGGAGCGAGCCATGAAGGTTTTGATGGCAGCTGGACTTTCGCCAATGGTCTTTCGCATATACAGGACACCCTCGGGTTGGCTCAGAAATCCTTATTTTCATAGGTTCGGCCGGGATGTTTCACGCCGCCTAAAAACTTTTACAGG
>NW_021245493.1:0-1218 GCF_002162155.2 Triticum dicoccoides | reverse complement strand
TAACTATGCTCAATTCTGTCAATTGCTCAATAGTAATTTGTTCACCGACCGTAGAATACTTATGCTCTTGAGAGAAGCCACTAGTTAAACCTATGGCCCCCGGGTCTCTTTCTCATCATATCAATCTCCATCACTTTATTATTGCTTTGCTTTTTTACTTTGCCTTTTACTTTTCACTTTGCATCACTATACCAAAAATACCAAAAATATTATTTATCATCTCTATCATATCTCACTTTGTAAGTGACCATGAAGGGATTGACAACCCCTAAGCGCGTTGGTTGCCTTGAGCTATTGTTTTTGTGTAGGTACGAGGGACTCGCGCGTAGCCTCCTACTGGGTTGATACCTTGGTTCTCAAACACTGAGGGAAATACTTATGCTACTTTGATGCATCATCCTCTCCTCTTCGGGGAAATCTAATGCAGTGCTCAAGAGGTAGCAATCATCACCGTGAGCCATGTGGATATGAAGGAGGAAATCCTCGATCCATACAGCGGGATCTGTTGTGCCATCATATGATTCGATATTTACGGGTTTGAAACCCTCCGGAATTCATGATTCATAACTTCATCTGTGAAGCATAGGGGGTGTGCGACACCTCTATGCCGGGCTATATCCCGACGTAGTTCATATGAGTCTTGTCTGCTGTATTTGACCCGGCCGGATTTACTCTTGGTGTATCTGACGTGACGATCATCGTCCCGTGTGGGTGCATGTGCTCGTGTCCCGTATATCGACCTTGCGATTTTTGCCTTACTGTGCAAGATGTCTCGCAGGTCCTCTGTGTTGCCCCGGGCCTTAGTATTTTTGACTGAGTGGCGACGAGGTGCGGTCTGAACTTTAGGCTGAAACGCCTCTCTGGCTCGGCCGCGTAGTGGCGGGTCAGCTGCATCGTACACTTGTGAATGAGGTTTCAATGCGTCCTCCTCGAGGTGGGGTAGCAACCTGCATTTTGGGTAACTTTTGGACGGGCGGTAGAGTTCATGCTCCTAGGCCGCAAGGACTTCGGTCCACCTGTCTGCTAGCAAGTCTTGATCAGCTTGAAGCTGTTGATGTTTCTTCTTTAGGCTATTTGGCGTGGCCATAAGCCGGCGCTTGAAGCGCTCTTGATCGACGGGGTCCTCAGGCACGATAAACTCGTCGTCACCGAGGCTCGCCTCGTCTTCGAAGAGAGGCATGTAATTGTCCTCCTCCGGTTCTCCATCTGCCGCCTGCT
>NW_021245492.1:0-525 GCF_002162155.2 Triticum dicoccoides | reverse complement strand
CGGAGCGGCGCCTCCTGCAGCACGCAGCTGCGGGACGAGGGGAGGCAAGGCGAGCCGGCGCGCGCGTGCGCTGGACGAGGCCGCGGCTATGAGCACGCGGGTGGACGGAGCCGGCGACAGAGATCGAGGGGAGAGGAGGAAGGGAGGGGTGGTGGCTCACTGGGCCCTGCAGGTGTGCGAGAGTGAGCTCGAGGAGGGATCGATGGCGGCATGCTCCGGCGATGGGGACGGCGCGATGGCTCCGGCGACGGCGTCGGGATGGTGGTGATGGCCGTCGACGGCGACAGGGTCGAGGGGGGTGACGGGGACGTCGTGCGTAGAATGGGAAGTCCGGCGGCGTCCGGGACGCTTCGGGCGATGTTGTCGGGGTCGAGGCGGCGATGGCAGGGCGGCGCCGGGAGGAAGCAGAGGCCGGCCGGGGAGGAGGGGTGGACGGGGCGGCGTCGGGTGGCGTCGGCCTCCTCTGGATCCCGATCCAGACCGGGAGAGAGGAGGGGGCGTCATGGGGAGAGTGGGGTGTGGGTG
>NW_021245491.1:0-2421 GCF_002162155.2 Triticum dicoccoides | reverse complement strand
CTGACCATGGACATTGGATGTCGTTGATAACGGGATCACATCATTAGGAGAATGATGTGATGGACAAGACCCAATCCTAAGCCTAGCACAAAGATCATGTAGTTCGTATGCTAAAGCTTTTCTAATGTCAAGTATCATTTCCTTAGACCATGAGATTGTGCAACTCCCGGATACCGTAGGAGTGCTTTGGGTGTGCCAAACGTCACAACGTAACTGGGTGGCTATAAAGGTACACTACAGGTATCTCTGAAAGTGTCTGTTGGGTTGGCGCGAATCGAGACTGGGATTTGTCACTCCGTGTAAACGGAGAGGTATCTCTGGGCCCACTCGGTAGGACATCATCATAATGTGCACAATGTGATCAAGGAGTTGATCATGTGATGATGTATTACGGAACGAGTAAAGAGACTTGCCGGTAACGAGATTGAACAAGGTATCGGGATACTGATGATCGAATCTTGGACAAGTATCGTACCGCTAGACAAAGGGAACTGTATACGGGATTGATCGAATCCTCGACATCGTGGTTCATCCGATGAGATCATCGTGGAACATGTGGGAGCCAACATGGGTATCCAGATCCCGCTGTTGGTTATTGACCGGAGAGTCATCTCGGTCATGTCTGCATGTCTCCCGAACCCGTAGGGTCTACACACTTAAGGTTCGGTGATGCTAGGGTTATAGAGATATTAGTATGCGGTAACCCGAAAGTTGTTCGGAGTCCCGAATGAGATCCCGGACGTCACGAGGAGTTCCGGAATGGTCCGGAGGTAAAGATTTATATATGGGAAGTCTTGTTTTGGTCGCAGGAAAAGTTTCGCGCATTACTGGTATTGTACCGGGACCACCGAAAGGGTCCCGGGGGTTCACCGGGTGGGGCCACCTGCCCCGGGGGGCCACATGGGCTGTAGGGGGTGCGCCTTGGCCTATATGGGCCAAGGGCACCAGCCCCAAGAGGCCCATGCGCCAGGAGTCAAGGAAAAGGAAGAGTCCTAAAAGGGGAAGGCACCTCCGAGGTGCCTTGGGGAGGAGGGACTCCTCCCTGGCCGCACCCTTCCTTGGAGGAAGGGCCAAGGCTGCGCCCCCCCCCTCTCCCTTGGCCCTATATATAGTGGGGGGAAGGGAGGGCAGCAACACCTAAGCCCTGGCGCCTCCCTCTCCCTCCCATGACACATCTCCCTCCTCCCGCAGCGCTTGGCGAAGCCCTGTTGGAATCCCGCTACTTCCACCACCACGCCGTCGTGCTGCTGGATCTCCATCAACCTCTCCTCCCCCCTTGCTGGATCAAGAAGGAGGAGACATTGCTGCTCCGTACGTGTGTTGAACGCGGAGGTGCCGTCCGTTCGGCGCTAGGATCATCGGTGATTTGGATCACGACGAGTACGACTCCATCAACCCTGTTCTCTTGAACGCTTCCGCACGCGATCTACAAGGGTATGTAGATCCACTCCTCCCTCGTTTCTAGATGACTCCATAGATTGATCTTGGTGACACGTAGGAAAATTTTGAATTATTGCTACGTTCCCCAACAGTCAGTTAGACATATCTTGGACAAATAATAAATGCATTCACAACCAAAACCACAATAGTCCTCAAGGGAACACTTTGCATCAACCCTAGCTTATTCATCTATGATCTATTATGTAGTTAGCTCGAACAGAAATTCTCAAGGAAATGCTCTGCATCAAACCTACCTTATGATAATACACCTAGCTCCTCGATTACATCCATCACTGGCAGGAAAATACAAAGAGAACTTTGGTTTGGTGTGGCGATATGCATTTTGTGTCGTATATTCATTAGAACCATGTTCATGAACATACTTGCTTATGCTATGAAAATCCAGACATCTAGGATGGAGCCTACCTTTTTTTGTTTTGTAATTATGAAAAGTGGTATGTAGTCACTAGAAAATGTGTGTTATTCTGTAACGAAAATCATTGTGACGGAAAACAAATCGTTGCCTAAGATCACTTTCTGGGACGGATACAGTCACCAGCTGATTTCCTCCCGGTAGAAGCGCCCTCGACAACTTTGGTGAGTCTGATTTTAGGTGACACATTTGACCGTCAGTAAGCATGTGCATATTCGACGGCGGTTTTTAGTGTCGCAAACAATGCAAGACGGGTTCCATTTTTTTAATATAAATAGAAAATTAACTAATTGTTTTTCTCAAACTAATCTTTGCTAAAAGTATTCATTTCTTATTCTGAAAGTGCTCAAACTACCAGCTAATAGTGCTCCTGAAAAAGTCTCAAAGTGCTCAGAATATTCATCAAGGCATGTAAGTTAACACATATACAAAAATAAATAGACCACATGTAAGTTCAATAAAGTAACTACAAACATAGAAAGCATATATATGTGCAAACCCCTGCTATATATTTTGAAATGGGACTAAAACATTGAAACTGAAAAAAA
>NW_021245490.1:0-4178 GCF_002162155.2 Triticum dicoccoides | reverse complement strand
GCCCCGAAGATGGAGATCAAAAGGAGCAAAATGATATTGGCCATATCATGTCACTATTGGATTGCATGTGATGTTTATCATGTTTTTTCATCTTATTTTCTTAGAACGACGGTATTATAAATAAGGTGATCCCTCATAAAATTTCAAGAAAGTGTTCCCCCTAACTGTGCACCGTTGCGAAAGTTCGTTGTTTCGAAGCACCACGTGATGATTGGGTGTGATAGATTCTAACGTTCGCATACAACGGGTGTAAGCCATATTTACACATGCAAACCACTTAGGTTGACTTGACGAGCCTAGCATGTAAAGTCATGGCCTCAGAACACAAGAGACCGAAAGGTCGAACATGAGTCGTATAGAAGATACGATCAACATGAATATGTTCACCGATGATGACTAGTCCGTCTCACGTGATGATCGGACATGGCCTAGTTGACTCGGATCATGTATCACTTAGATGACTAGAGGGATGTCTATTTGAGTGGGAGTTCATTAAATAATTTTGATTAGATGAACTTAATTATCATGAACTAGTCTAAAAATCTTTGCAATATGTCTTGTAGATCAAATGGCCCACGCTAATGTTGCCCTCAACTTCAACGCATTGCTAGAGAAAACCAAGATGAAAGACGATGGTAGCAACTATACGGACTGGGTCCGGAACTTGAGGATCACCCTCGTAGCTGCCAAGAGAGCATATGTCCTAGATGCACCGCTAGGTGAAGCACCCATTTTCCCAGCAACTCAAGACATTATGAACGCCTGGTAGTCGCGTAGTGATGATTACTCCCTGGTTCAGTGCGGCATGCTTTACAGCTTAGAACCGGGGCTCCAAAAGCATTTTGAGCAGCATAGAGCATATGAGATGTTCCAAGAGCTGAAAATGGTTTTCCAAGCTCATGCCCGAGTCGAGAGATATGAAGTCTCCGACAAGTTCTACAGTTGTAAGATGGAGGAGAATAGTTCTGTCAACGAGCTCATACTTAAAATGTCTGGGTTGCACAACCGCTTGTCTCAGCTGGGAGTTAATCTCCCGGATGACGCGGTCATTGACAGAATCCTTCAGACGCTCCCACCTAGCTACAAGAGCTTTTTGATGAATTACAATATGTAGGGGATGGTGAAAACCATTCCTGAGGTATTTTCAATGCTGAAATCAGCAGAGGTGTAGATCAAAAAGAAACATCAAGTGTTGATGGTCAATAAAACCACTAGTTGCAAGAAAGGCAAGGGTAAGAAGAACTTCAAGAAGGACATCAAGGGAGTTGCCGCGCCCAGTAAGCCAGTTGCCGGGAAGAAGCCAAAGCATGGACCCAAACCTGAGACTGAGTGCTTTTATTGCAAGGGAAATGATCACTGGAAGCAAAACTGCCCCAAGTACTTAGCGGACAAGAAGGCCGGCAACACCAAAGGTATATGCGATATACATGTTATTGATGTGTACCTTACCAGTACTTGTAGTAGCTCCTGGGTATTTGATACCGGTGCAGTTGCTCATATTTGTAACTCAAAACAGGAGCTGCGGAATAAGCGGAGACTGGCGAAGGACGAGGTGACGATGCACGTCGGGAATGGTTCCAAGGTCGATGTGATCGCCGTCGGCACGCTACCTCTACATTTACCTACGAGATTAGTTTTAAACCTCAATAATTGTTATTTAGTGCCAGCTTTGAGCATGAACATTGTATCTGGATCTCGTTTAATGCGAGATGGCTACTCATTTAAATCCGAGAATAATGGTTGTTCTATTTATATGAGAGATTTGTTTTATGGTGATGCCCCGCTGGTCAATGGTTTATTCTTAATGAATCTCGAACGTGATGTTACACATATTCATAGTGTGAATACCAAAAGATGTAAGGTTGATAATGATAGTCCCACATACTTGTGGCACTGCCGCCTTGGTCACGTTGGTGTCAAACGCATGAAGAAGCTCCATGCAGATGGACTTTTGGAGTCTCTTGATTACGAATCATTTGACACGTGCGAACCATGCCTCATGGGAAAAATGACCAAGACTCCGTTCTCCGGAACAATGGAGCGAGCAACCAACTTATTGGAAATCATACATACTGATGTGTACGGTCAAATGAGCATTGAGGCTCACGGTGGCTATCGTTATGTTCTCACCCTCACTGATGACTTAAGTAGATATGGGTATGTCTACTTAATGAAACACAAGTCCGAGACCTTTTAAAATCTCAAGGAATTCCAGAGTGAGGTAGAGAATCAATGTGACATAAAAATAAAGTCAAATCGTGGCGGAGAATATTTAAGTCACGAGTTTGGTACGCACTTAAGGAAATGTGGAATTGTTTCAAAACTCATGCTGCCTGGGACACCTCAGCGTAACGGTGTGTACGAATGTTGTAGTCGCACTCTATTGGATATGGTGCGATCTATGATGTCTCTTACCGATTTACCGCTATCATTTTGGGCATACGCTTTAGAGACAGCTACATTCACTTTAAATAGGGCACCATCTAAATCCGTTCAGACGACACCGTATGAATTATGGTTTGGGAAGAAACCTAAGTTGTCGTTTCTAAAAGTTTGGGGATGCGATGCTTGTGTCAAGAAACTTCAACCTGAAAAGCTCGAACCCAAGTTGGAAAAATGCGTCTTCATAGGATATCCTAAGGAAACCATTGGGTATACCTTCTACCTCAGATCTGAAGGCAAGATCTTTGTTGCCAAGAACGGGTCCTTTTTGAAGAAAGAGTTTCTCTCGAAATAAGTAAGTGGGAGGAAAGTAGAACTTGATGAAGTACTGCCTCTTGAACCGGAAAGTAGCGTAGCTCACGAAGATGTTCCTGTGGTGCCTGCACCGACTAGAGAGGAAGTTAATGATGATGATCAAGGTACTTCGGATCAAGTAGCTACTGAACTTCGTAGGTCCACAAGGACACGTTCCACACCAGAATGGTATGGCAACCCTGTCCTGGAAATCATGTTGTTAGAGAACAGTGAACCTTCGAACTATGAAGAAGCGATGGCGGGCCCAGATTCCAATAAATGGCTTGAAGCCATGCAAACCGAGATAGGATCCATGTATGAAAACAAAGTATGGACTTTGACATACTTGCCCGATGATCGGCGAGTGATAGAAAATAAATGGATCTTTAAGAAGAAGACGGACGCGGATGGTAATGTCACCATCTATAAAGCTCGAATTGCCGCTAAAGGTTACCGACAAGTTCAAGGGGTTGACTACGATGAGACCTTCTCACCCGTAGCGAAGCTGAAGTCTGTCTGAATCATGTTAGCAATTTCCGCATTCTATGATTATGAGATATGGCAAATGGACGTCAAAACGACATTCTTTAATGACTTTCTTAAGGAAGAATTGTATATAATGCAGCCGGAAGGTTTTGTCGATCGGTATGCATGCTCCAGCGCTCCATCTATGGGCTGGTGCAAGCATCTCGGAGTTGGAACATTCACGTTGATGAAATGATCAAAGCATTTGGGTTTATGCGGACTTATGGAGAAGCCTGCGTTTACAAGAAAGTGAGTGGGAGCTCTATAGATTTCTCATATTATATGTGGGTGACATACTATTGATGGGAAATGATATAGAACTTTTGGACAACATAAAGGCCTACTTGAATAAGTGTTTTTCAATGAAGGACCTTGGAGAAGCTGCTTACATATTAGGCATCAAGATCTATAGAGATAGATCGAGATGCCTCATAGGTCTTTCACAAAGCACATACCTTGATAAGATATTGAAGAAGTTCAATATGGATCAGTCCAAGAAGGGGTTCTTGCCTGTATTGCAAGGTGTGAAATTGAGCTCGGCTCAATGCCCGACCACGGTAGAAGATAGAGAAAATATGAGTGTCTGCTACGTCTTGAGCTTGCGTTGGTTTTCCTTGAAGAGGAAATGGTGATGCAGCAATAGTAGCGTAAGTATTTCCCTCAGTTTTTGAGAACCAAGGTATCAATCCAGTAGGGGACTCCTCACAAGTCCCAGGCACCTACACAAACAAACAAAGAACGCGCAACCAACGCAATAAAGGGGTTGTCAATCCCTTCACGGCCACTTGCAAAAGTGAGATCTGATAGAGATAGTATGATAAGATAAATATTTTTTTGGTATTTTATAATATAGATTGGAAAAGTAAAGATGCAAATAAAAGTAAATAGCAAGCTTATATGATAAGAGATAGACCTGG
>NW_021245489.1:0-652 GCF_002162155.2 Triticum dicoccoides | reverse complement strand
GAGGGGATCAAGGCCATCATAAATGGATAAGCAGTGCAAGAGAAGAATGGGCAATATCATTTGGCATTTGCTGACCTTTTGCATGGTGTGGTTTGGCATTTGATGTAATGATAGTAGTTTAAATTCTATTAACTATGAGTACTCCTGAACTATGTATATGTAATCTTAAGTAAGATGTTTGCATTTGAACTAGTGCTGAATGTGGTGGTATTTGAACTAGTGCTGAATGTCAAACTATGATTATGTATGGATTTGAACTAGTGCTGAATGCGGTGGTATTTAGAGATGGTTAATGTTATGTTAAGTAATCTGTTTGCAATTGATGATTTTGGCTTTAGTATGTTTCTGTTCAACTGATGATTCTGAGTTAAGTAGGGCAAGTGAGGGTTTTTTTTGTTTTTTTTTGTCGACGCCGAGGCATCAAGTAGGACAAGTTAGGGTTTTTGGCTTTTTATCGACGTCGAGGCATCAAGTAGGGTCAAGTGAGGGTTTTTGGCTTTTTATCGATGCCGAGGCTTCAAGTAGGGTCAATTAGGGTTTTTGGCTTTTTATCGACGCTGAGGCATCAAGTAGGGATAAGTGAGGGTTTTTGGCTTTTTGTCGATACCGAGGCTTCAAGTAGGGTTGTTTTTGGCTTTTTATCAATGTCGAG
>NW_021245488.1:0-1206 GCF_002162155.2 Triticum dicoccoides | reverse complement strand
GTGATTTTTTGTTCAAAATCCGTGAACATTTTTGAATTCAAATGTTTTCGTTTTTGGCGATTTTTTGGTTTTTATATTAATCAACGTGAACAAAGTAGAATATATGTTAATGTTTGTAATAAAAGATAGCTCAAATAGGCTTGTTTTCCTTTTAATAGGCAACAAACTGAACTTGGTGTAGTGGTGAAGACTCGCAGCTTTTGACGTTGTCGTGCAGAGATCGATTTCAGCGCTTTCGTATTTAGCGTCAGCGAGCTTGATTTTCAGTTTGATTGCACATTTTGTAGTCTCGGGTCCGCCCAGCTCTTTTATGGTTGCTCTGCCACTGCACCCACTTTCCAAGATTTTGCGTCCGAGCTACACGACATTAAGGGCTCATTCAGTTTGGAGGAAATCGAAACATAAAAATTAGGAGTAGTATAGGAATATGATAGGATGGCACTTGCCATCCTAAGGAATTGACTTGCCTCGTTCCTACGCGTAAAATGAGCTTTGAGTGGATGTGTAGTTTCCTCCAAAAACACGGGAAATGAGTAGTATTCTTACGAAATTCCTGCACGCATTTCCTACAAACCGAATGCATACATAGGAAATTTTCCTCTGGAATCCTTATTCCTATGTTTTTCCTACGAAAATCCTCCAAACCGAATGAGGCCTAAGCGGTGGTACATGCTCCATCATTCCATAAGGTTGAGTAAGCATCGCTGCAGTTTAACCATTTGGAAGCACGCCGCAGATTCTTTCATACAAGTTCGGCGCTGAAACGTATCCCTTGTCGCTTACTAAGAGCATCTCCAACAGCCGCGTTAAACTAGCGCCGCGCTGCAAATTAGACCGTTTTAGCGCGCGCAACACGGCGGGTGGCTCCAGCGGGCACGCAAAAACCACACGCGCGCTATAACGAGTTGGGCGCGCGGTCGGATACGCTATCCCGCGCGGTGTATTTGGGGCGCCCGCTTCCGCGCGCGGCACACTCGAGCGCTCGCGCCGTACTCTCTCCTCTTCCACTTCCACCCCCATCCGGCCGCGCCGCCGCCGCCGCCCGCGCCCTTCGGCGACCGTTCCGGCGCTTCCCCCGCCTATCCCCGCGCCGCCGCGCTTCCGCCCACCCCCCCTCCTAGTCCCGCCGGCCCTCACGCGCGCCCGTCGTCCGAGGAGCAGCGCCCGAGCACTCGCTGCCGCGCCGCCCCCGCAAGGTGTTCGGCA
>NW_021245487.1:0-967 GCF_002162155.2 Triticum dicoccoides | reverse complement strand
GGGACATGGAGGCCACCTTGGTACAAATAATGAAGCAGAAGTATGAGGTATGTTTAACATTCTCCTATCATATCCATGTACCTAGCCCCCAAGTCTTAACCATAGGAAGATTTTTTGAGTGTGGTGAAGACTTAAAAATAAGTCCAGTAGACTCCAAATTGTAGCTTTCAAGGGGCGGGATAGCATGCAAGTGATAAGCTGGTTCTTTAACCTTGATTCAGAAGGAAAAACACCATATAGCCCCCAAGGGCCGGCTTAGCTTTACAAAGCAAGCCGGGTCTTTGATCACAACCACTTAGAAGAAATCACCCATAGCCCCCAAGGGACAACTTAACTTTATAAGGTAAGTTGGGTCTTCTTTAATATAATTTGAAAGAAAACAATGTACATTAGGCCCCAAGTGCCATGGATGTTACTTGTAATGTGCTTGGGACGTGAATAATCTTGCCCTGATACCTGTGTCAAGAGCCATTTTAATCAAACAAACATACTTAATGTTTGCTTGAAATGATAACCCTCTATTTTAACTTTCCAGGAAGCACTAAGCCTAGGCGAGTCGGATCTGGTTGGCTTAAGGAAAAGCTTAATGTCTGAACAAACAAAACATGCGAAGGCTGAATAAAACTTGAAATCTTCTTTGGAGGCCTTGGAAAAAATAATGGCCAAATTTGATCCTCATAGATCTGCTTTGGAAACTGAGAATGCCACCTTGTTAAAGTGTGCAGAAGATGTGCAGAACCAGCTTAAGCCGGTGACTGCAGAGTTAGCCGGATTAAAACATCACATCTCTCAAATGGTTGCTGACGTCTTTGGTAAGTGAAATTTGTAGAAAATTGAAATAACTTTCCCAGGTGACTTAATATATATGATATTAACTCGCCTGGCGGCTCTTGTTTTGAATGTGTTTCAGTTGCCAGAAGTGCTAGCTGAGAAGTTATATGTTGGCAACCTTCGGACGCTTGTAGCT
>NW_021245486.1:0-470 GCF_002162155.2 Triticum dicoccoides | reverse complement strand
CTTTAAGTGTGTGATATCTCAGTCATAAAAAATAGCAAAAAATATTTCTAGATACACAATTAGTCATTATATGGGAGAACCACTTAGAGTTTTGTGAGATTCAACCCCTTGTGATGAATAGCCATGTTGAAAATTTTGACCACGTGTTGGAAAAAATGAAAGAAAAAGAATACAAGTTTAAAAAATGCAATCCTTTCGCATGGAGTCCTTTTATGTGTACTAGTTGCGAGAAAAAAAAAATACCAAACCTTCAATATAATAAATTTTAAATAAAAATCATTCACAAAACGGGCTATCGTCTATGAACATTCATGGCTTTCAAGTTAAAGGACCAAGGTGATGGTCATATTCATTCCATAGTTTATTAAAATGTACCCAAATTGGACAGATAGGTGCATCTTGACATTAGAAACAATGTTGCCAAATAGAGTTTCCTACTTTTTTGTAAAAGAAACAAATTTTATTTCTAA
>NW_021245485.1:0-2000 GCF_002162155.2 Triticum dicoccoides | reverse complement strand
GATGCCCATATTGGCTCCTACATATTCTACGAAGATCTTTATCGGTCAGACCGCATAACAACATACGTTGTTCCCTTTGTCATCGGTATGTTACTTGCCCGAGATTCGATCGTCGGTATCTCAATACCTAGTTCAATCTCGTTACCGGCAAGTCTCTTTACTCGTTTCGTAATACATCATCTCGCAACTAACTCATTAGTTGCAATGCTTGCAAGGCTTATGTGATGTGCATTACCGAGAGGGCCCAGAGATACCTCTCCGACAATCGGAGTGACAAATCCTAATCTCGAAATACGCCAACCCAACATTCACCTTTGGAGACACCTGTAGAGCTCCTTTATAATCACCCAGTTACGTTGTGACGTTTGGTAGCACACAAAGTGTTCCTCCGGTAAACGGGAGTGGCATAATCTCATAGTCATAGGAACATGTATAAGTCATGAAGAAAGCAATAGCAACATACTAAACGATCCAGTGCTAAGCCAACGGAATGGGTCAAGTCAATCACATCATTCTCCTAATGATGTGATCCCGTTAATCAAATAACAACTCTTTGTCTATGGTTAGGAAACATAACCATCTTTGATTAACGAGCTAGTCAAGTAGAGGCATACTAGTGACGTTTGGTTTGTCTATGTATTCACACAAGTATTATGTTTCCGGTTAATACAATTCTAGCATGAATAATAAACATTTATCATGAAATAAGGAAATAAATAATAACTTTATTATTGTCTCTAGGGCATATTTCCTTCAATCGCTACCTGTTCCAACCGAGGGAATGAGCGCCTCCGCGAGGGAGGATAACCAAGGGGAAGAATCTGACATTCTCTCTCCCCGGGGAAGGAAGAGGACTACCTTTGAAGATCCGGAAACTAAGGTTTCCAAACGGGAGAAGAAATCTCTGCCAGAGGGTCCTGCCTCGGAGGGTATTCTTGCCGCACAATGTTCGTGCGGGGATCAGCCCTCTACCGAGCTGTAAGTAATCAAAAATTACTTAATAGTGAAGATATCCTACCTTACTTCCAAAGACAATAACTGATGCTTGTAAATTGTAGTCCGGATCGCAGCCCTTCTCGACAGAGTTCATCTTCGGGGGATCTTTTTCCGGAGATGATGGAGAGTGAAATGCCTCCCCCGGACTCCCCAGCTCAAGAAGCGGGCGACCTTGAAGTGTCGTCGCGAAGGGTATCTCCGGATCCAATATCGCCAGAGGATAACCCTTTGGCTGCCCGGCATCCCCAGTATCCGGCTCCTAAGGAGAGCGACAGCAAGGGTCTGTACTGTGTGCGGTCGGACGCGCTGAAGGATCTTCTGGGAAAAGCTGTCGTCTCGGAAGCGCATCGTACGCTAATGGGTACGGTGATTGAAAGGATTTCATCCACTGAAAGCGGTTTGCATGAAGCTTTTATGAGTCTGCTAAAAAGCTTCGAGGTACATAAAATAATGTATGCCTTTTAATAGTACCGCATATGTTAGGTATGCCCATGCAGGTAGTAGCCCTTGAGACTCTGGTTGTCGTCGAGAACGGCGGCAAACAGAGGATTATAGTCCCAAGTAATAACCAGACCGCCTTTATGTGCAGGTGGTTGAAGCTCCGGTGGCTAGCCGGACTGATGGGTTTGCCAAACTAAAGCAGCAACTGGATGCGGCAGATGCCGACATCGTGCTTGTCAACAAGCGGCTTGACGAGGCACAGGGTGAGTGATTTTTCTGGTGATCGTCACATAATAAGAGCAGCATGATGCCAGTATCTTTAATATGTTGTGACTGCAGATGGAGCAGCCACCGTGGAGACCCTTCGGGCGGAGCTTGCCCGAGCCAAGGAGCAAGCAAGGAGTAGCAATGCGGCCGCTTTACAGGCGGCCGAAGAGTTAAAGGCCGAACAGGCCGCACATTGCGAGGGCAAAGAAAAAATTGCCAAGATGGCCGTGGAGTTAAAAGATGCTGCTGACCATTACCGGCTTCTTGAAGAGGAAAACCGGGTGAAGGCGACGGAC
>NW_021245484.1:0-1486 GCF_002162155.2 Triticum dicoccoides | reverse complement strand
TGTGCCATGCTTTACGGCTTAGAATCGGGACTTCAACGACGTTTTGAACGTCATGGAGCATATGAGATGTTCCAGGAGTTGAAGTTAATATTTCAAGCAAATGCCCGAATTGAGAGATATGAAGTCTCCAATAAGTTCTATAGCTGCAAGATGGAGGAGAACAGTTCTGTCAGTGAGCATATACTCAAAATGTCTGGGTATAATAATCACTTGATTCAATTGGGAGTTAATCTTCCGGATGATTGCGTCATTGACAGAATTCTCCAATCACTGCCACCAAGCTACAAGAGCTTCGTGATGAACTATAATATGCAAGGGATGAACAAGACTATTCCCGAGCTCTTCGCAATGCTGAAAGCTGCGGAGGTAGAAATCAAGAAGGAGCATCAAGTGTTGATGGTTAACAAGACCACTAGTTTCAAGAAAAAGGGCAAAGGGAAGAAAAAGAGGAACTTCAAGAAGAACGGCAAGCAAGTTGCTGCTCAAGAGAAGAAACCCAAGTCTGGACCTAAGCCTGAAACTGAGTGCTTCTACTGCAAGCAGACTGGTCACTGGAAGCGGAACTGCCCCAAGTATTTGGCGGATAAGAAGGATGGCAAGGTGAACAAAGGTATATGTGATATACATGTTATTGATGTGTACCCTACTAGAGCTCGCAGTAGCACCTGGGTATTTGATACTGGTTCTGTTGCTAATATTTGCAACTCGAAACAGGGACTACGGAATAAGCGGGCACTGGCAAAGGACGAGGTGACGATGCGCGTGGGAAACGGTTCCAAAGTCGATGTGATCGCAGTCGGCACGCTACCTCTACATCTACCTTCTGGATTAATATTAGACCTAAATAATTGTTATTTGGTGCCAGCATTGAGCATGAATATTATATCTGGATCTTGTTTAATGCGAGACGGTTATTCATTTAAATCAGAGAATAATGGTTGTTCTATTTATATGAGTAATATCTTTTATGGTCATGCACCCTTGAAGAGTGGTATATTCTTATTGAATCTCGATAGTAGTAATACACATATTCATAATATTGAAGCCAAAAGATGCAGAGTTGATAACGAAAGTGCAACTTATTTGTGGCACTGTCGTTTAGGTCATATCGGTATAAAGCGCATGAAGAAACTCCATGCTGATGGACTTTTGGAACCACTTGATTATGAATCACTTGGTACTTGCGAACCGTGCCTCATGGGCAAGATGACTAAAACACCGTTCTCCGGTACTATGGAGAGAGCAACAGATTTGTTGGAAATCATACATACCGATGTATGTGGCCCGATGAATATTGAGGCTCGTGGCGGATATCGTTATTTTCTCACCTTCACAGATGATTTAAGCAGATATGGGTATATCTACTTAATGAAACATAAGTCTGAAACATTTGAAAAGTTCAAAGAATTTCAGAGTGAAGTTGAAAATCATCGTAACAAGAAAATAAAGTTTCTACGATCTGATCGTGGAGGAGAATATTTGAGTT
>NW_021245483.1:0-406 GCF_002162155.2 Triticum dicoccoides | reverse complement strand
CCACGTAACTATGTGGCCGCCGGCGGCGATGAACTCGGCGCGGGGAGATGACGTTGCTTCCTTACCATGTGTGTGGTCGCGGGCAATGAGGAATGCGACACCCTAGGATGCCATCGCTTCCTTACCAGTTACTGTGTGCCGCGGTGCCATGAACGACGCTTGGAGAGAGCTCTCGGACGAAGGGGCCGGGCAGCCGTACAGTGCGGTGGTCTTTAAGAGCTCAATGACAAACGACAAAGGAAATTTGGCTTCCCTTACAATTTTGCTCGTTCATTATCGCACACGGTTCATCTCGGTCGCTTCCGGAAACAGTGTGCGCTGAGGCTATTGTGTGTTGTGTTATGATTGGCTGGAACCCCAGCCACGCGAATCGCGCGTGTGCATCGTAGGATGCGCCGTGATCTAA
>NW_021245482.1:0-1962 GCF_002162155.2 Triticum dicoccoides | reverse complement strand
CCCCCCCCCCCTTAGTACGGGTTCGTGCCATCAACCGGTACTGAAGGGATGCGCTGCCACCCGCAG
This sequence comes from Triticum dicoccoides, assembly GCF_002162155.2. Lineage (NCBI taxonomy): Eukaryota > Viridiplantae > Streptophyta > Magnoliopsida > Poales > Poaceae > Triticum > Triticum dicoccoides. The sequence goes on along the minus strand of NW_021245482.1, from coordinate 1,896 downwards.
TGCACAATGTCTAGTCCCACCTCGCTAGTTGAGAGGAGCTCGCACCGATTTAGAAGCCCCGCCACGGCTACCGTGTCGAGCTCCTCTCTAAGCAGGCCTTTGTGGGCCTATTGCAAGTCTTCTGCCCTATGGGCCCTATTGGGCCGTACGGGCCTGCATCCTGGCCCAACTAGAGGTTGGGTTTCTAGTCGTATGCAGGCCGTGCCGGCCCAGTAGGTGGGCTGTTTTTGTTTTATTTCAAAAAAAATCCTACCAACCGGGACTAAAGGTCCCCCAGACCACGGCGCGCCTCGTGCCACGTGGTGGCCCTTTGGTGCCGGTTCGTGCTGAACCGGGACTAAAGGGGGGGGGACCTTTAGTCCCCACACTTTAGTGCCGGTTGCAGAACCAGCACTAAAGGCCCCTACGAACCGGTAATATAGCTCCGTTTTCTACTAGTGCTGGCATCATTGTGGTTTTATTCCATCAATACATGAGTTAAATGACCTGCCCAAGCTTCTAAAAAACAATGGGTTTTCTAATGCACTTGCACAGTTTAAGAATTTTATCTCTTTAAATATAATCTAGGATTGGTCTATTAATATATTTTGTGACATAGATCTCAAAAAGAATTGACACTTTTTTTTCATTTCAGCGAACTATGTGTTGTCCCAAACGATTTTGGGAGTATACATGTATGGGCGATTTCTGGACATGATTTATTTTGTCCATGAGTATATCCCTTGTGCTTGTGTGTGTGGTGATTTCTGGGTGACAAAAAATAGTGCACGTACCTAGTTGGGACAAGTTGTGATATAAATTTACCTATCGGCTACATGCATGCTTCTTGTACGTTTGGGGAAAGGAAAGCTTTAGTTTGTTTAGTTATGTTAGTTTTGAGGTCTCCTTGTTTCATTTCGTACAAACACAAAAAGCTGGGCGATACTTCTATTTGTAACATGCATGGACTCTTGGGCCTTGTATGTGAAGTGCTAGAGTTTCCTTAGATCCTTTAATCTTGAATGTTGTCCCCTTCAAAAAAAACCTGGACGTTATAACATGTATGGACTCAGACTGGATATTCTTTCCTCTCGTAAAAACCAAAAAAACTGGACTATTTTTATTGTAACATGTATGGATTCTTTGCTTGTATCGATTAATCATGGACGCATAATTAAGATCTAATGGTTATTTTAAAGTACTTTTGAGGATTAACATGGAGGCTCGTATGGTGCTCCCAATTAGTAAATATAAGATTGATGCCACTAACAGGTGTGATTTATATTGAAAATATCGCCAGGTCACAGAAAAACGTGACACTAAAAAAATACTCAAAAATATTTCATGAAATAAATTAGATATGTGTCATACTCGTTAGCACACTGTCTATTTTGTGAAGTTGTGGGTTAAAAACCTTATATTATGCTCTTTTTTTGTTTTTCATCCATTTTAAATTTTTCCACTATTTTTATATGAAGTGATTGTAGCTAATTTCTTTCAAAATTTAAAATTTTATTCAGGTTTTGGAGAAGGAAATCCGAAAAAATGATTTAGAGGGTTGGTCATCGGACGATTTTTCAGTGATGCGAGAGTTGGGATAAAAGATTTTTGCCCCCGTGATTTTCTCTCATGTCACGAAAGATTTGGAGAAGTGTTTCCTTATCTGGCCGAGGCAAGAGGTGACCGGTTGCAGCTTCCTTTATTTACAAAAGCTAATTATTTGGTCCCACCATTTAAGAAAATCAACAGTTCATACATATCCTTATCTACCAGAGGTAAGAGCGACCATGTTAAAAATGCTTATAAAATAAACATAATCCTTGCTGGCTACTACCTCCGTTCCTAAATATAAGTCTTTCTAGAGATTACACTATGGACTATATACGGATCAAAATGAGTGAATCCACACTCTAAAAT
>NW_021245481.1:0-1803 GCF_002162155.2 Triticum dicoccoides | reverse complement strand
TAAGAATAGACCACTCTTCAAGGGTGCATGACCATAAAAGATATTGCTCATATAAATAGAACAACCATTATTCTCTGATTTAAATGAATAACCGTCTCGCATTAAACAAGATCCAGATATAATGTTCATGCTCAACGCTGGCACCAAATAACAATTATTTAGGTCTAATATTAATCCCGAAGGTAGATGTAGAGGTAGCGTGCCGACCGCGATCACATCGACTTTGGAACCGTTTCCCACGCGCATCGTCACCTCGTCCTTTGCCAGTGCCCGCTTATTCCGTAGTCCCTGTTTCGAGTTGCAAATATTAGCAACAGAACCAGTATCAAATACCCAGGTGCTACTGTGAGCTCTAGTAAGGTACACATCAATAACATGTATATCACATATACCTTTGTTCACCTTGCCATCCTTCTTATCCGCCAAATACTTGGGGCAGTTCCGCTTCCAGTGACCAGTCTGCTTGTAGTAGAAGCACTCAGTTTCAGGCTTAGGTCCAGACTTGGGTTTCTTCTCTTGAGCAGCAACTTGCTTGCCGTTCTTCTTGAAGTTCCCCTTCTTCTTCCCTTTGCCCTTTTTCTTGAAACTAGTGGTCTTGTTAACCATCAACACTTGATGCTCCTTCTTGATTTCTACCTCCGCAGCTTTTAGCATTGCGAAGAGCTCGGGAATAGTCTTGTTCATCCCTTGCATATTATAGTTCATCACGAAGCTCTTGTAGCTTGGTGGCAGTGATTGGAGAATTCTATCAATGACGCAATCATCCGGAAGATTAACTCCCAATTGAATCAAGTGATTATTATACCCAGACATTTTGAGTATATGCTCACTGACAGAACTGTTCTCCTCCATCTTGCAGCTATAGAACTTATTGGAGACTTCATATCTCTCAATCCGGGCATTTGCTTGAAATATTAACTTCAACTCCTAGAACATCTCATATGCTCCATGACGTTCAAAACGTCGTTGAAGTCCCGATTCTAAGCCGTAAAGCATGGCACACTGAACTATCGAGTAGTCATCAGCTTTGCTCTGCCAGACGTTCATAACATCTGGTGTTGCTCCAGCAGCAGGCCTGGCACCCAGCGGTGCTTCCAGGACGTAATTCTTCTGAGCAGCAATGAGGATAATCCTCAAGTTACGGACCCAGTCCGTATAATTGCTACCATCATCTTTCAACTTTGCTTTCTCAAGGAACGCATTAAAATTCAACGGAACAACAGCACGAGCCATCTATCTACAATCAACATAAACAAGCAAGATACTATTAGGGACTAAGTTCATGATAAATTTAAGTTCAATTAATCATATTACTTAAGAACTCCCACTTAGATAGACATCCCTCTAATCTTCTAAGTGATCACGTGATCCAAATCAACTAAACCATAACTGATCATCACGTGAGATGGAGTAGTTTTCAATGGTGAACATCGTTATGTTGATCATATCTACTATATGATTCACGCTCGACCTTTCGGTCTCCGTGTTCCGAGGCCATATCTGCATATGCTAGGCTCGTCAAGTTTAACCTGAGTATTCTGCGTGTGCAAAAACTGGCTTGCACCCGTTGTAGATGGACGTAGAGCTTATCACACCCGATCATCACGTGGTGTCTGGGCACGACGAACTTTGGCAACGGTGCATACTCAGGGAGAACACTTCTTGATAATTTAGTGAGAGATCATCTTATAATGCTACCGTCAATCAAAGCAAGATAAGATGCATAAAAGGATAAACATCACATGCAATCAATATAAGTGATATGATATGGCCATCATCATCTTGTGCTTGTGATCTCCATCT
>NW_021245480.1:0-1270 GCF_002162155.2 Triticum dicoccoides | reverse complement strand
GGCTATCCATTTTCACCTCGTTGCTATTGCAACCTTTTGGTGAACTGCACAAATCACTTTTTTCTAAAGAGTGTTTTGTGTAGTTCCGCCAAAATGTCACACAGGCAACGTTTTTACATTTCTGTGGGACTACGAAAAGGGAGATTGGCTTTGCTATCCTCCTCATCCAACTCCGTGCCTAATCTTCTCCAACAAGAAGTTAGTCCTAAAGAGAGATCATAGAGGTGATCGGCTTCTATTTATGTGTGTTATGTTTCATCATCTAGTTCCACTATTATTGTAATCACACTGACTGGATATCTTTGCAAACACGGATGGTCCACTCGATTTTAGTGGATCTACACAAAATGATCGGATTGTGGTGTCCTTCATACACCTCTTTTTTGGCTACAGAGCTGGGTGAAACTAGCTGCTGAGCAATGAACATTGTGCCAAGGAAATGGAGCCATGCCTACGAACAACATCGATCAATTATATTTTTTTCTTTATTTGTACATGTTCTCACAACTTTGTCTTCAGTTGTGATGTGAATATTGGCGCTGATCTGTGAACCATTGAGATGCATTAGCCATGGTAGTTTCATTTGTATTTTATGGAATGTTGTAACGAGATAATCTCGAGGCAAGACACATGAATCCTAAGTTCAAACATTTTTTCCCGCGGGAACGAAAGTTGAAACCTTCATAGCATCACAGTACAATTTCATCAAAATTATGCATACATATAAACAAATCCTGAAGGATTGATAACAATGCCAAAAACAATTCAACTTTGTTTCGCCAACATGTTGGACATCCTTCATCCAGCTCCACCTGCCATGCAGCAATATTGAGTGCACAACACAACTTCAGGGAAAGATTCACCCCGGTCAATGCGCCGCAGTGGTAATGACTAGTGAGCAGTCAAATCACAGAGCCCCACCTTCACCACAGTAAGTTGCTCGGACGAAGCAACCATCATTTCTCTGTTCCTTGAATCCGCTGGTACTCCCATATTCCCACAGTAATAAGTTTCTTGGGAGAATCAACCATCACTATATCCGCTCACGTGTGATGACCATGGGAGCTATCCATTCAGATTGCATGTTAAAAAAATAAAGGTCGATAACTAATGCGGCAAACTTTAAAAAAACTAATGCGGCACCTTGGGCCAACGCGGCCAGATCGCATTTTGCACGAGAAATTACACACCATGTTTCGTTGACATGTGGTCCCGTTCTAACATATCAGTGAGACGACGGCGAGTCCTTTTCTACTAGTATTTCCGAACA
>NW_021245479.1:0-606 GCF_002162155.2 Triticum dicoccoides | reverse complement strand
CACCGAGGAAACATGAGTTTATCGTTCAAAAGAGGTCTCTGAAATTTTAGAGGGTTGTGGTATATGAATCATTGCTGGATGAGGAAAGGAGTGGGGGAGGATCTGCAGGTGTGTATTGTAGAACTTTACTGATGTAGGCGTTGATTTCATCTGCAAGATTCTGTATTGTTCTTTACCCATCTGCTCCTGGAATTGTGTACTAATTATGATTTGTTGAAGTTTCATGCAGCATTGTACGATGGATTTATATGGCTGCCTGACTAGGTAAAAGAGCTATATATTTTAGCATTTCTAATTCAGATAATCTATTTCTTATGGACCTATGAAACCTTAATGTTAATTCACAAAGCTCGATCTTGCAAGAAAAACAAAAGGCAGCATAGCTGTGAGAAGATAATATATATCTTGTTTACTTTGTTGTAATTTGTGTGCTAACTTGGTCAGAGTTTTCCTATTTTGTAGTTTATGAAAAAAAAATGTCATGTTGTAGAAGATTTGCAAAATGTTCATCAAATTTTGGGTTATATTTCTGCCTAATATAAGAGCTCTATTTTCCCTGTTCATCCATCACTGCCCTTTTGATTGCAATTCTTTCCTACAGATACA
>NW_021245478.1:0-1545 GCF_002162155.2 Triticum dicoccoides | reverse complement strand
TACATGGATCCCATCTCAGATTTCATGGCTTCAAGCCACTTTGCGGAATCTGGGCTCACCATCGCTTCTTCATAGTTCGTAGGTTCATCATGATCTAGTAGCATGACCTCCAGAACAGGATTACCGTACCACTCTGGTGCGGATCTTACTCTGGTTGATCTACGAGGTTCAGTAGTATCTTGATCTGAAGTTTCATGATCATTATCATTGGCTTCCTCACTAACTGGTGTAGGTGTCACTGAAACAGTTTTCTGTGATGAACTACTTTCCAGTAAAGGAGCAGGTACAGTTACCTCGTCAAGTTCTACTTTCCTCCCACTCACTTCTTTCGAGAGAAACTCCTTCTCTAGAAATGATCCATTCTTAGCAACGAATGTCTTGCCTTCGGATCTGTGATAGAAGGTGTACCCAACAGTTTCCTTTGGGTATCCTATGAAGACACATTTCTTCGATTTGGGTTCGAGCTTATCAGGTTGAAGCTTTTTCACATAAGCATCGCAGCCCCAAATTTTAAGAAACGACAACTTTGGTTTCTTGCCAAACCACAGTTCATAAGGCGTCGTCTCAACGGATTTTCATGGTGCCCTATTTAACGTGAATGCGGCCGTCTCTAAAGCATATCCCCAAAATGATAGCGGTAAATCAGTAAGAGACATCATAGATCGCACCATATCTAGTAAAGTACAATTACGACGTTCGGACACACCATTACGCTGTGGTGTTCCGGGTGGCGTGAGTTGCGAAACTATTCCACAGTTTTTCAAATGTACACCAAACTCGTAACTCAAATATTCTCCTCCATGATCAGATCGTAGAAACTTTATTTTCTTGTTACGATGATTTTCAACTTCACTCTGAAATTCTTTGAACTTTTCAAATGTTTCAGACTTATGTTTTATTAAGTAGATATACCCATATCTGCTTAAATCATCTGTGAAGGTGAGAAAATAACGATATCCGCCACGAGCCTCAATATTCATCGGGCCACATACATCGGTATGTATGATTTCCAACAAATCTGTTGCTCTCTCCATAGAACCGGAGAACGGTGTTTTAGTCATCTTGCCCATGAGGCACGGTTCGCAAGTACCAAGTGATTCATAATCAAGTGGTTCCAAAAGTCCATCAGCATGGAGTTTCTTCATGCGCTTTATACCGATATGACTTAAACGACAGTGCCACAAATAAGTTGCACTTTCATTATCAACTCTGCATCTTTTGGCTTCAACATTATGAATATGTGTATTACTACTATCGAGATTCAATAAGAATAGACCACTCTTCAAGGGTGCATGACCATAAAAGATATTACTCATATAAATAGAACAACCATTATTCTCTGATTTAAATGAATAACCGTCTCGCATTAAACAAGATCCAGATATAATGTTCATGCTCAACGCTGGCACCAAATAACAATTACTTAGGTCTAATATTAATCCCGAAGGTAGATGTAGAGGTAGCGTGCCGACTGCGATCACATCGACTTTGGAACCGTTTCCTACGCGCATCGTCACCTCGTCCTTTGCCAGTGCCCGCTTATTC
>NW_021245477.1:0-723 GCF_002162155.2 Triticum dicoccoides | reverse complement strand
TATTTCTGATCGTTTATGTGGAGAAGCAGCAGCAACCTCATATGTTTTCTTGTGTAGTAATATGTGAGCTGCATTTGCAGACATATATGGGTCAAGTCACTCTTTGTTAGTTATTAGATCGTTGTTAGTGTTTTTCTATCAGACATGGTTCTGCAATAGGCTTGACTGCTTAAGTCTCACTCAAATTTTAGACTTGATTATTAACTGTAGATGCTTTCATTAAGATGTGAGGTCCTGATCCCAATGATAGAGCATCATCGCCCTCTGAAATAATATTCATGGGAGTTCACTGTTTGATTTTGTTGAACCATGCAAGTTCAAAATTTGATGAAGCCATGCAACTGTAGATGCTTCAACAAAGCATATTTTTGCAGTGTTCCTCAGGAACGAAAATACTGTGGTCCTTCTGTACTCGATAAAATTAGTATTGTGTTTGCCTGGTATAAGAAAGATAGTGCAATGCCGACACATAGTGTTGTATTTGCCGGGTATTAATTTACATGTGTTGTGTCGAAAGCAGGCTGCACATGCACGGCCAGCTGCATGTATTAGCGGATGGAACCAATTAATACTCCAACAGATTAACAGGAGAAAGGGCGGAAAATAGGAGGGAGATGGTGATACTGACATTGGGCAGTAGTCTGCAATTGTGTCACGCCGTGTTGGTCGGATTAGGCCCACCTAATTAATTGTTTTTGGACAGCACTAGAGAATTAATGAATG
>NW_021245476.1:0-457 GCF_002162155.2 Triticum dicoccoides | reverse complement strand
CTATTTTGTAGCAGTAGCGCGTTTCTGGACCAGCGCTACTGGTAAGTTCAAGTACTAGTAGCGTGTTTTTAGGACAGCGCTACTGCTAACATTTATGTCTTTTTTTAATATTTTGGCGCTGTACATGTTTAAACAGATATATCTTTTATACAATAATAACTCATCATGAACTAGTCTGTTTAAATAGCATATTCATTACCACTAGTCATCACCACCAAACAATGTTCGTCAATGAGACATCATCTATATAACAAGGTGGTCACTAGTCATAATCACAACTCCTCATCCTCCTCATCAACTCTAACACATTATAGCACATAATAACACATTCTACCTAGGACCTACTCCTCTCATAGGACCTACCTTACCTTGTCTTAGGTAAAATATCATAAAACAAGATAGGCATTGACTCTTCATTAAGGAAACTGGACTCTCCATAATGAAGAACAGAGATCAT
>NW_021245475.1:0-522 GCF_002162155.2 Triticum dicoccoides | reverse complement strand
AACCAAAACCCTAATGTCACCTAGATACTCCAATGCCACCTCAAGTATTCGTGGGTATTATTATACGATATGCGTCACACAATCTCAGATTCATCTATTCAACCAACACAAAGGACCTAAAAGAGTGCCCAAAGTTTCTACCGGAGAATCACAACGAAAACGTGTGCCAACCCCTATGCATAGGTTCATGGGCGGAACCTGCAAGTTGATCACCAAAACATACATCAAGTGGATCAATAGAATACCCCATTGTCACCACGGGTATCCCATGCAAGACATACATCAAGTGTTCTCAAATCTTTAAAGACTCAATCCAAAAAGATAACTCCAAAGGGGAAACTCAATTCATTACAAGAGAGAAGAGGGGGAGGAGAAACATAGGATCCAACTATCACTATTAGGGAAAAGGCTAGCAACAGCGCGGGTTTTGTGCTCACTAGTAGCGCGGGTAGGCGTGCTACTAATAAGGCGCTACAGCTATTGCTTAGCAGTAACGCGTGCCCGCACGCGCTACTGCTAGGG
>NW_021245474.1:0-941 GCF_002162155.2 Triticum dicoccoides | reverse complement strand
AAAAAAAATTTGAACTAGTGCGCCTGTCCAAACATACTAATGTCGCATCCAGACACAGTGCGCCATTACTAGTTGTAACTAGTAATGGCGCACCTGTCGGAAAGTGCGCCACTAATGTTGTTTTTTTATTATATTTTTTATTCTTTTTTTGCAAAACTACTAATGGCGCACTGTTCGACCGTGCGCCATTACTAGTTTAAACTGCGCCATTAGTATGTTTTTTTTTGCAAAACTACTAATGGCGCACCGCCAGAAGGTGCGCCATTAGTAACCTGGATTTCTAATGGCGCATTTAGAGTTGGTGCGCCATTAGTAAGTGGGCAGCAATAAGATATTTTGGACAGCCTCTCCTACCCACACTCACTTTCTCCCCACTTCATTCTCTCCACCTCCTCCTTGTCTCGGGTGCCTCCTCTTTTTCACCTCATTTCCACCATAGATTCATTCAATTTAAGTGGTTAAATTACCTTGTTTTGATAGGCAAGTAAGGGGGGAAGCTATATTTATGTTCTCCCTACAACAATGTGCACATGCACTTTTTATGGCCTAGCTAGATCTGTGTATGTTCGTGGTGTTGCATATGTTTGTGGTGTTGCATATGTGTTTGTGTTTGGAGGTGTACCGGTATTTGAAATGCGATAGTTGCCAATATTTTGCCGGAATGTTGATTCATTTCCGTTTCGGCGAGAATTTTGGCATTAAGCATTCTTTTTGGTCCTATTTTTAGGGAAAGTCATGCCAAATTTTTTCTTGGTTCTAAAATATCGTTTTGCTCTACCCCGCAGGCGACCATGGTCCGCACGATGACCAAAGGCATCGTGAATAGGTTTTTGAGGTCCGCGAAGGCCGAGATGCTTCAAAAGAACGAGACGGAGATAAGATGTCCGTGTCGAAGATGCAAACTGAAGAGCCTTATTGCGGACCCGGAATCCGGGCAGGTG
>NW_021245473.1:0-528 GCF_002162155.2 Triticum dicoccoides | reverse complement strand
CCAAGTTTCAACATTTTAAGAATTCATTTTGTAGTGATTTTCAATTTCACAGTCATTTAGCTCTCTAAACAATTAGGTAAATTACCGAAAAACAACAAATGATGTCAGAACATGTTGGAAATTGATGACGTCGCTTTGAATGATGCATACTGAACACAAAAGAAGTCCGGAGTTCAAATAAGTTTAAAAAACATTAAAGTGCCCGTGTAACAGATGAGTTCTCGTCCGAAACCCTGATACTACGAAAGAGTTTGTCCAGTTTGTACATGAAGTGCATCTAGTTTTGACCGTGACCCTCTCTACTCTTTCGCACATGCTATGCGGGTGAAATGATGATACCATGCCAAGTTTCAACATTTTAGAATTCATTTTGTAGTGATTTTCAATTTCACGGTCATTTAGCTCTCTAAACAATTAGGTAAATGACCGAAAAACAACAAATGATGTCAGAACATGTTGGAAATTGATGACGTCGCTTTGAATGCTGCATACTGAACACAAAAGAAGTCCGGAGTTCAAATAAGTTTA
>NW_021245472.1:0-1055 GCF_002162155.2 Triticum dicoccoides | reverse complement strand
AAATACCTTGAGAAAGGTATAATCAGGTTGTTCATTAAGGAGAACCTCAATGGGAGTCTTCATGTTTAAAACACGAGTAGGAGTACGGTTGATGAGAAAGCATGCAGTGGTGAAAGCATCACTCCAAAACCGAAACGGAACAGATGCATGGGCCAAAAGAGTAAGACCAGCTTCAACAATATGACGATGCTTACGTTCGACTGAACCATTCTGCTGATGTGTATGTGGACATGCTAAACGATGAGCTATCCCAAGCGACTGAAAGAAAGAGTTGAGGTTGCGATACTCGCCCCCCCAGTCTGACTGGACATGAACAATTTTGTGCTTGAGAAGACGTTCAACATGTTTTTGAAACTGAACAAAAATATCAAACACATCAGATTTGCGTTTAATAAGGTAAAGCCAGGTAAAGCGACTATAAGCATCAACGAAACTGATATAGTAATTATGATCACTGACAGAAGTCTGAGCAGGACCCCATACATCTGAAAACACAAGTTCTAAAGGATGTTTCACCTCACGACTGGACTCCGAAAAAGGAAGTTGATGACTCTTCCCCTGCTGACAAGCATCACATACTGCTACATCTTTATTACTAGACAAACTAGGAAGCTCATGACGACACAAGATATGACGGACAATAGGTGTGGCCGGGTGACCAAGACGAGCATGCCACTGTGACGGAGAGACCCGAACTCCACTGAAAACACGAGCGACACCAGGATGCTCCAGACGGTAGAGGCCCTGGCACAACCGCCCACTAAGAAGAATGTCCCTCGTGCCCCGATCCTTAATAAAAAGATCAAAAGGGTGAAATTCACAAAGCACATTATTATCACGTGTGAGTTTAGGAACTGAAAGAAGATTACGGGTCACAGATGGAACTCGAAGAACATTGCGAAGCTGAAGACTCCTATTGGCATGTCTAGTGAGAAGAGATGCTTGACCAATATGAGAGATGTGCATACCTGCTCCATTGGCGGTGTGGATCTTGTCGGAGCCATGATAGGGTTCACGAGTGTGAAGCTTCCCCATCTCGCTGGTTAGATGCTCTG
>NW_021245471.1:0-403 GCF_002162155.2 Triticum dicoccoides | reverse complement strand
TAAAGCCCGTCCAAAGGATCCTTTTCCTCTGCCACGCATTGACCAGATTGTGAAATCCACTGCCGGGTGTGACCAACTATCATTACTCGACGCCTATTCAGGATACCACCAGATCTTCATGATGAAGGAAGACAAAGAAAAAACAGCGTTCATCACCCCATGTGGTAAGTACTGTTTTGTATGAATGCCTTTTGAGTTGAAGAGCGCTGGTTTGACGTTTGCCCGAGCAGTCCAGATTGGTTTTGAGCCCCAACTACATAGAAATATGGAACCTTATATGGACGACATAGTGGTCAAAACCAAGGACAGGGCCACGCTCGTGCAAGATTTAGAAGAAACATTTGCAAATCTGTGCAAGATCAACCTCAAGCTCAACCCAGAGAAGTGCGTGTTCGGTGTGCCC
>NW_021245470.1:0-1141 GCF_002162155.2 Triticum dicoccoides | reverse complement strand
GTACAGCAATTATCCATTTCCAATGTTAATTATGCCAAACCGGGGCCAGTGCCATTGCAGCTAAAGTATATATCTACTTGAGTTTCGCCCCACGGAATCTATCTGAGGAGTAGAATGATCCACCTTGGCAGCCCAAACAACACGAAGCACAAATACAACATATCTTGTGGTATTTGATATGTGAACTGAGCACACCAACAGAATGCTCCTCTGTAACTAGAGCTAAACACAAAGTAGCGCTTAGTCATGCTCAAGATCATGTTGACCTTGTTATTTTTGGTAAGGGAGGAGACGACAAGGTAGGATATATAGCAAAAACAAAAGAAAAGGGCAGAAGGGTAGAGAAATCACATGCTCCGCTCCATGAAAGCGACCATGGACTCACCTTTTGGAGTCTGGACCAAGGTTGATGACGAAGATGAGGCGTCGACGACGAGGAGGATGAGGCGTTGGCGTCACCACAGATCAAGCACCAGTCCCAGTCGCAGAAGATGGCTGCCGCAAGGCGAAGGTGAATGTCATTTCTAGGGGAAAAGCAGAGCAGAAACGAGGAGGAAGCCACAACTCCAAACCTTGGCATGCATGGAGACCGCACGTCTTCAAGCTTTGAGTGGAGTGAAGCAGAGCATCCAACTGAACTGGCAAATGCACACAGAGACACAGGAGAAGTAGAGTTAAAGTGGAGATGTACCTTGGCCTCGACCCTGGAGGATTCGTGTGCGGCACCAAGGACTAGGAGCACAGCCCCCCGCCAGTAGGGTCCTTACGAAATGGCTTCACACACGACACGATTGGACACTCGCATTTCCCAACGCCCAAGCATATGTTGTCATGTCGAGCTTTGTGAGTCAGCCGTGCCATGCATGCCTTCAATTCGCACCACCACCCGGCCAGAGTCTGGTGCATTATTGAGCTTGGGCGCGTCAAATGCTTGGCGTCAATTAAAGCACAAGCTCATTCATCAGTAAAATATCTATGCATGTATTCCTCCCTCATTTCTAGAACTTAATTCAGAGTTCAGAAAATGGATTCCTGATACTACATTGATTTGATCACTCAGCTATACGTTGTATAGAGGAGAAGTCGACATGGATAATAAGGTGGTCAACATGGCGTACGTGGCCTGGTTATTAGCAGAAGC